>NC_088216.1:50346427-50646427 GCF_036934945.1 Oncorhynchus masou masou | reverse complement strand
ACATGTATAGGACCACCTAAAGAGCAACGCTATGGGAATAACTCATTTTTGAACAACATGTCAGAACCTGATAATCCCAAGGTAACGAGGTGTCGTTTCATATCAATGTCAAAAGTGCTAGAGGAACAACTTGGAAAACGCCATAAACACCTTGAACAGAAACATCCCGAGGGAAGCTGACCTGCAATTAGGGTTTCTGTGATTGATTATCTGTGATTGATGGAATGAGGCCATGCAGGCAATTTTACAGCTACTTGTTATCAGGGATCCTTGGGATGTTCCGACTCAACTGAAGTTGACATTTAAAATGGTTAAGGTAAGGGTTAGTGTTTAAGGTAGGAACGTCACAAGGATCCCTGATAGCACTGACCATATTTTACTATTATGTTTTCATAAGACCTACAATGATAGTGGTAACACTTAATAATAACTTACATGAAAATGCCTTCATGAAGGTTTGTTATATAATACAAGGTTTAGATAGCTGGCTAGACTAACTTACCTAGCCAACTATAACATGGTAGCTGACATGGGCTAATTGGGTGACTGTCAGTGACCGACATAACAAGAGGAAATCTGCGGCTGCACTACCACATTTCAAAATGTCACATAGTAGAATACACAATCTTAACTAACAGTAATTTGAGACCCCGACTGACATTGAACAAAAGTGGTTGCGGGCCCTAAGTGACACTGGGAGTAGGCCGGGCTAACTCACCATAAACCCAGCTGATACACACTGACTGTAGTATAGCGAAGAGAAGCAGAGTCATCCCACTGCAGGCATAGTAATCAAACAGCTGGAAGATATACAGGCCTCCCTGCAAATAGAGGAGGTGTAGAAAGAAAATATAAGGTACCTTCTTACTGAGCACAACAATAAGACTATAATCTACCTCCAGAGTCTACAGAACACTCAGACAATGATCGTAGGTGTGTCCAGCAGCCCAATCGCTTACGGAATAAATCAATCAACAATTCTGCGGAACGAGGAGGTTTGTTGAAATACAGGGATATGTTGAAACAGATCACTTGGGAGGTGCATTATTGATCATATCTCGTTACTGTCATGATTGATCTAATAATGATGGCATTTAAATTCTATATTTTATATCCTATATCCTTATAGAATGATGACTTCAAATGACCTCTCACCTCTGTGACCATGACCAGGCCGATGAAGAAGCTACCCACACTGATGATGAGGAGGAGGACTTTACGCCGATGGCCAACCAGGAAGAAGGAGGGATACATATCTGAGATGGCTGTCATCAAAGCCTCCAGACCTACAAACTGAAGGAGAGATGATGGGGTTCAGTGGAAACTCTCTTCTTTTAAATACTAGCTAATCATTCACAGTTTCACATCCATTAGTTTAGTGATGATTGTAGCAACTATTGTAGGTTATGTAAATATCCTTCTAAAAGAAAATATTTCGTAGGCCTTCGGAACCACTCTAACACACCTCACTGTCTAAACCCAGTAGGATTATCATGATGAAGAAGAAGATGGCCCAAAGCTGGGGTAATGGCATCATGGCCACGGCACGAGGGTAGGCGATGAATGCCAGGCCAGGACCTGTATGCAGCAATACAGGTAAACTCATTACTGAACTCTCAGGGGCAGAGGGAATAGTTAGATCCCTGAAATGCTAAGACACCTGTCTTGTAACAAAGCAGAACTTACAAGGGTATGTTCATTTGTTTGTTTGTGCATTTGTTAATTTCACATCTCACTGCTGCAACACTTACCTGATTCGGCCACTGTTGAGATGTCTGTCCCTTGTTCATAAGCCATGAAGCCCAGAACAGAGAAGATCGCAAAACCGGCCACAAAGCTGGTTCCACTGTTCAACAGGCACAGGTACACACAGTCCCTAAAAAGAGATTCACTTCCCTGTTAGTCACAACACAAAGGCATCCAAATGACCTACAATATGGAGATCACCAAACCTTCCAGGTACTCTACCATTTCTTCAACCCAACCTCCAAAGAATTATGTGCACAGGGGACGCTTTTGCAGGCAAGAGAACACGTTCTGCCAGCACATTTTATCTAGTGTCGTGATCTTGTATTGATTAATGTGATGACTGCTGTTCATCGAATAATTAACTGTTTATAATTACGTGATTAAATTAATCAGGTAATTATTAACACAGCAACCTGGGCACAATTTAGAAAGTTTGGTTTTATTGAGGTTCCATTTCCCAAATTAACTCAAAGAATGTCAGTATATTGATTTTTACAAAAGTCGCTATTTCATTAATTTCCTCTACAGTCTCGTCCTGAATATCGCATAATCTGTGAATCTGCACAAATCCGAGTCCCACTAAATAAGTCTGTACCACACCAATTGAGTTTATTATTTATTTACGAACAAGCTAAATGATAATATAAGATACACAAGCACACAGTCTAGGCTATTGATTAGAACTTAGTACACTGAAACAGGTCCCTAGTGGGTCAACACAGTATGGCACGTGTTACACTAAATGGGGATTTAAAAAGAGAGAATGCACAAGTAAAAGGCACATTTGTGAACATTTGTAAACTATGCTAAATTTAGCCCTAATCTTGCCCCGAACTGCCGCTCTTATGGTTATATGTTTAGAATATAATGATGTAATTATGTGTCGAAGGTCTCTGGTGGGGTAGCTCCTCGTGGACCGAGTTCCTCCTTCTCCTCTGATGTTACCGGGTGTAAGTCTCTGATTGTCCACACGATGTAAGTGTCCTTTGTCTTAGTGGTCTGTTTCCTTGCTCTTGTTCTGAAAAGGGGTCTTCTGAGGATGACTAATTAGCGTATAGGTGGTTCCAGTGTGGGAATGAAAGCAGTGTAGACACACGATTCCTTGGAGAGAATAACCAGTTGGTCCTGCTTGAATTCACCCTCTTAGACACAGCTACTCATCTGTAGCATAGATTAAGAGCTTCCTTTGTCTTCTTCGACCTCGTGCTGCATTTTGTGTTTGCGACTACTGTAACTAAGACCATGACACTGGTCACCTATTCTGCTATGTAAATTCTTAACTCGCATGTTTAATATCCTCGGGTCAGAAAGGGGCGTTTCCATTTTATGGCAAGTTCTCTGGGCGTCGCTAGTTACGAGGCAAGGTCTGGATTTTACTCAGATCCAATTGAAACAACTGACTTCCCATTTCACCTTTACAAAAACATTCTATTTCATCTGGACATTTTCCACATAACATACAGTATGTAAACATCAGGTACATATTAATAAAACTCTTCAAGTTACAATGTTTCCTTTATAACGTTGTAATTTTACTTTTTTCTCCATAGGCCCATCATACATTCCATTCCTACACTCACTTGTAACAGTTGTTGTCATATTTGTTGTAGCTGCCAAGAGCAGTCAGACAGCCGAGGCAGATAGCATAGGAAAAGAAGATTTGTGTTCCAGCATCCATCCACACCTGTGAGACACACCAGAGAGAGACACAATAGTCTTCATAGTTTCACAATTCCGATATACTAGTCACTACTAGTTGCTTTGAAAATCAGAGTATTTTTTAATGAGGTATTGATATTGTAACAAATCTGATGCTCTTAAAACCAGAAACTGTTGCACCAAGGGAGTTACGTTTCTTGTGCCAGTGGTAATTGTTGCTGCCCTCGGTCATGTTGACTAGGGCTCAAACACCGACAGAGACGTTACCATCTATCCCCAACAATCACTACAGTATGTACTGATAGTTTCTGTTACACCTGGACACAAATTATACAGTGAAGTGTGTTCCTACCTGTGGGTCAGTGAGGCGGGCTGGGTCTGGGTAGAGGTAGAACTTGATACCATCTATTGCCCCCGGCAGTGTGAGTCCACGGACCAGCAACACCACCAGCATCAGATAGGGGAAGGTGGCAGTGAAGTAGACCACCTGAGGGGAGGGGGACCAGACCAGCATTACATTCCCTCAGTCTATGACTCATCTTAACAACTCTACAGTATTCATGGTGTCATCAGGTTGAATGGCAGAGTCCCCCCTTACCTTCCCAGTAGACTTCACTCCTTTCCAGACACAGAAGTAACAGAGAATCCATGACAGTAGAAGACACAGAGCCAGCTCCCAGCGAACACTGCCTAGATTGTTTGGACTGTCTGTGAGATTCAAAACTCTCCTTCTGAAATCATATTTTCAGTTACAATCCCACCACTTGCTTTTCACCATTCTCTCAATGCCTTCAAAAAGGCACATAGCCATGATTTCCATCTGTAAGGACTTAATAAGGAGTTGATAAATTGGAATGATTTTGTGTACTCACTCCCAGAACTCTCTCACTGGCGATGTTGCGTTCCCTGCTACTGTCCAATTTAGATGTCCCACTACTCTTCTGTCAAACTCCATGCAGGTTGCTGGTTAGGAGGAAATTACACAATAACAAGCATGTCTCAGAACTCTCTGAATCTTTCCTGGATAAGGAGACATTTACCAAAATAAAACATTAATCAACTCACTTGTCAAAAACGGAATATCTCAGTGGATATCCCAGTGGTGTCCAACAATGTAAGATACTATCTATCATTTGGGCATGACAAAGGTATGTCAACGTCAACATGTCTCCACACTGAAGTTAACCTGGTCCCAGATCTGTTTGTGTTCTATGCAATGCCAACTCCATTGCTGTCCTTGTCAATCCAAACAGGTTTGCTATGACAATGAATGACAGGCAGTTGGTATGACAGCACAAGCAGACTGGCACTCAGGCTACACTGATATACATACCTGTGTTCCAGCTGTTTCTACAACTGGCCCAGGGGAGCTCAGAGCTGAATGAGGAGAAGAGGTAGAAGAAGGCCCAGGCTAGAATGATGATGTAATAGATGCTGGAATATAGAACCACCACCTGACTACCATAACCCAGTCCTGAGGAGAAAGATGAGGAGGAGGAGATTTTGTTAGACAAACATGGAGATTTAAATGTAAAAAAAGGCTTATTCTAAGAAATAGATGCGACATATGTTATATCCAATCACATTCTCAACCTAAAACCATAAAAAACATTTAACTGTGTTTGTTTTTGACGTGGATTAGACTCCTTTCAAAGTCACCAGCCCCGATGAATAAGTTATGGTGGCATTCCAACAAGACAGACATTTGTGAATGTTTGAACGAAGGACAAGTGTCCTGAATGCACGTGTCATGTCACATTAAGGACTGCCACTTACTCTATCATGTAATAGCTCATGAATTAGTGTGAGTCTGTGTAATACTGTTGATGTTTAATCCAAGCTTCATCCAATAACTTGAATGAAATGTCTTGTTACTTTAACCCCTTTTTCAAGTTAAATCAGGTCAGAAACAGACCAGTCATCCCCCCCCAAGCAATCTAAAATGTATCCTGATATTGTTTCAAACTGTTAAAGCAATGTGATTAAAATCATGGTGGATTGACTTTTACAAATACAATAGTGCAATATCATTTACAGAAGGAAAGGCCTGCATGTACTGTGCATATACTGTACCTATTATGGGTAATTGTCTGGCCCAATATTGACATTGCTTTGGGTTGCAATACTACTTTCTCAGTTTTCCTGAGTACAAATACAACAAACAGACAAAGTTTGTCCTGCAGTGCCTCTGAATGTTATCTATTCTTTACTGAAGGCTTTAGCCTTTCTTCCTTCTAGCTATCAGGCTTTCATGTCTATTTCCCCAAGATGGCATCCACCGTAGGAAGTGAATGCTATCAATGGTCAGACAAACACTGATAATTGAATCCCTAATATGGATGCAATACGTACAACAAGGCCCCGGGGCCGCATTCATAAAGCATACCAGTAGGATGGCTGATCTAGAATCAGATTAGCCTTTTAGATAATAATGACTAAGCTTATACGGACAGAGGCTACCTGATTCTAGATCGGCAGTCTTATTCAATGACACTTTATAAATATGAGACCTGACATTTACCTTCAAACAAGGGGCAGATCTTCCTCCAGCAGGTGATGCTGCCCTGCGTGGTGTACTGGCCCAAGGAAGTCTCCAGGAGAAAGAGTGGAATGCCACAGGTGAACAGAAAGAGCACATAAGGGATGAAGAACACCCCTTACGAACAACACAAGTTAAACCACTGCCGAAATTGTTGCAACCCATATAAATAGCTTGTTCAACCTCTCTTTCGTATCGTCTGAGATTCCCAAAGATTGGAAAGCTGACGTGGTCATCCCCCTCTTCAAAAGGGGTGACACTCTAGATCCAAACAGCTACAGACCTATATCTGTCCTACCCTGTCTTTCTAACGTCTTCGAAAGCCAAGTTAACCAACAGATTACCGGCCATTTCGGATCCCACTGTACCTTCTCCACTATGCAATCTGGTTTCAGAGCTGGTCATGGGTGCACCTCAGCCACGCTCAAGGTGGTAAACAACATCATAACCACCATCGCTAAGAGACATTACTGTGCAGCCGTATTCATTGACCTGGCCAAGGCTTTCGACTCTGTCAATCACCACATTCTCGACAGCCTTGGTTTTTCAAATGATTGGCTCGCCTGGTTAACCAACTACTTCTCTGATAGATTTCAGTGTGTCATATAGGAAAGGCCTATTGTCCGGATATTTAAAACTATACTTAGATTAAACATGAGAAAAATACTACATATAAATTAATAACCTCTACGGGACTTGGTGTCCCTAAACCGGGATAGTTGTTGCTCAATGTGCGGGAATGTGGCTAGAACTTTCTGGGACATAGACATGTTTTATACGGCAGAAAGCTTAAATTCATGTTAATGTAACTGCATTGTCCAATTTACAGTGGCTATTACAGCATAAAAATACCATGCTATTGTTTGAGGATAGTGCACAACACCAAAACACTTTTATCACAGCAACTGGTTTGATACATTCACCTCTGAAGGTAAATAATGTACTTACGTTCAGTAATATTGCTCTGATTTGTCATCCTGAGGGTCCCAGATAAAATGTACCATAGTTTTGTCTGATAAAATCCATTTTTACATTCAAATGTAGGAACTGGGTTCAACAGTTTGACCCCACTGCTGTCTCTGGCTCCACACAAAATATTGTGTAGTGATGTAATTCTTCACTGGATCAGACTGAAACTTTGCACACACACTGCTGTGGACAACATCTAAATTACACCTAAAGTCCTATCTCAATGTATGGCCTTTCTCTTGCATTTCAAAGATGATGGGAAAAAAAGAAAATAGAAAATGCATGTTTCTTTGTTTGTATTATCTTTTACCAGATCTAAAGTGTCATTCTCCTACATTAGTTTCACATTCCTACAAACTTCAAAGTGTTTCCTTTCAAACGGTATCAACAATATGCATATCCTTGCCTCAGGTCCTGAGCTACAGGCAGTTAGATTTAAGAATGTCATTTTAGGCAAAAATTGAAAAAGGGGTCTGATCCTGAAGAGGTCATTTGGGCAACATTTGATAAATGTTTTAAAGCTACTCAAGATAAGCCCATCACATAAGTTAAGGCTATGGCCTAGGCCTAATACATGTAAACCTAGGCCTAAATGTATGTTAAATACAGTGCCTTGCGAAAGTATTCGGCCCCCTTGAACTTTGCGACCTTTTACCACATTTCAGGCTTCAAACATAAAGATATAAAACTGTATTTTTTTGTGAAGAATCAACAACAAGTGGGACACAATCATGAAGTGGAAGGACATTTATTGGATATTTCAAACTTTTTTAACAAATCAAAAACTGAAATATTGGGCGTGCAAAATTATTCAGCCCCCTTAAGTTAATACTTTGTAGCGCCACCTTTTGCTGCGATTACAGCTGTAAGTCGCTTGGGGTATGTCTCTATCAGTTTTGCACATTGAGAGACTGACATTTTTTCCCCATTCCTGCTTGCAAAACAGCTCGAGCTCAGTGAGGTTGGATGGAGAGCATTTGTGAACAGCAGTTTTCAGTTCTTTCCACAGATTCTCGATTGGATTCAGGTCTGGACTTTGACTTGGCCATTCTAACACCTGGATATGTTTATTTTTGAACCATTCCATTGTAGATTTTGCTTTATGTTTTGGATCATTGTCTTGTTGGAAGACAAATCTCCGTCCCAGTCTCAGGTCTTTTGCAGACTCCATCAGGTTTTCTTCCAGAATGGTCCTGTATTTGGCTCCATCCATCTTCCCATCAATTTTAACCATCTTCCCTGTCCCTGCTGAAGAAAAGCAGGCCCAAACCATGATGCTGCCACCACCATGTTTGACAGTGGGGATGGTGTGTTCAGGGTGATGAGCTGTGTTGCTTTTACGCCAAACATAACGTTTTGCATTGTTGCCAAAAAGTTCAATTTTGGTTTCATCTGACCAGAGCACCTTCTTCCACATGTTTGGTGTGTCTCCCAGGTGGCTTGTGGCAAACTTTAAACAACACTTTTTATGGATATCTTTAAGAAATGGCTTTCTTCTTGCCACTCTTCCATAAAGGCCAGATTTGTGCAATATACGACTGATTGTTGTCCTATAGACAGAGTTTCCCACCTCAGCTGTAGATCTCTGCAGTTCATCCAGAGTGATCATGGGCCTCTTGGCTGCATCTCTGATCAGTCTTCTCCTTGTATGAGCTGAAAGTTTAGAGGGACGGCCAGGTCTTGGTAGATTTGCAGTGGTCTGATACTCCTTCCATTTCAATATTATCGCTTGCACAGTGCTCCTTGGGATGTTTAAAGCTTGGGAAATCTTTTTGTATCCAAATCCGGCTTTAAACTTCTTCACAACAGTATCTCGGACCTGCCTGGTGTGTTCCTTGTTCTTCATGATGCTCTCTGCGCTTTTAACGGACCTCTGAGACTATCACAGTGCAGGTGCATTGATACAGAGACTTGATTACACACAGGTGGATTGTATTTATCATCATTAGTCATTTAGGTCAACATTGGATCATTCAGAGATCCTCACTGAACTTCTGGAGAGAGTTTGCTGCACTGAAAGTAAAGGGGCTGAATAATTTTGCACGCCCAATTTTTCAGCTTTTGATTTGTTAAAAAAGTTTGAAATATCCAATAAATGTTGTTCCACTTCATGATTGTGTCCCACTTGTTGTTGATTCTTCACCAAAAAAATACAGTTTTATATCTTTATGTTTGAAGCCTGAAATGTGGCAAAAGGTCGCAAAGTTCAAGGGGGGCCGAATACTTTCGCAAGGCACTGTATATATATATATATATATATATATATATATATATATATATATATATATATATATATATATATACATAAACATGCATACATATCCACATACATATTATACATACATACACATACATATATTCATATGCATATCTTTTTAGAATATATTTTCATATATCTCACTGGTCATCCCCTAAGCCAACACCTTATTTGGCTGCCTTTCCTTCCAGTTCTCTGCTGCCAAGGACTGGATCGAATTGCAAAAATCGCTGAAGTTGGAGACTTATATTTCACTCACTAACTTTAAACATCAGCTATCTGAGCAGCTACCCGATCCCTGCAGCTGTGCATAGCCCGTCTGTAAATAGCCCATCCAATATGCCTACCTCATCCCCATATTGTTTTTTAAATGTACTTTTCTGCTCTTTTGCACACCAGTATTTCTACTTGCTCATCATCATCTACACATCACTCCAGTGTTAATTTGCTAAATTGTAATTAGGTTGCTACTATGGCCAATTTATTGCCTTACCTCCTCACGCCATTTGCACACACTGTATATAGACTTTTTTTTCCTATTGTGTTATTGAGTGTACGCTTGTTTATTCCATGTGTAATTCTGTGTTGTTGTTTGTGTCGCACCACTTTACTTTCTCTTGGCCAGCTCGCAGTTATAAATTAGAACTTGTTCTCAACTGGCCTACCTGGATAAATAAAGGTGAAAAAAAATATATGTGTATATATATACAGTGGGGCAAAAAAGTATTTAGTCAGCCACCCACCAATTGTGCAAATTCTCCCAATTAAAATGATGAGAGGCCTGTAATTTTCATCATAGGTACACTTCAACTATGACAGACAAAATGAGAAAAAAAATCCAGAAAATCACATTGTAGGATTTTTAATGAATTTATTTGCTGGGCAATACTGACTTTCAGCTCCCTCCAAAGATTTTCTATTGGGTTCAGGTCTGGAGACTGGCTAGGCCACTCCAGGACCTTGAGATGCTTCTTACGGAGCCACTCCTTAGTTGCCCTAGCTGTGTGTTTCGGGTCGTTGTCATGCTGGAAGACCCAGCCACGACCCATCTTCAATGCTCTTACTGAGGGAAGGAGGTTGTTTGCCAAGATCTCGCGATACATGGCCCTATCCATCCTCCCCTCAATACGGTGCAGTCGTCCTGTCCCATTTTCAGAAAAGCATCCCCAAAGAATGATGCTTCCACCTCCATGCTTCACAGTTTGGATGGTGTTCTTCGGGTTGTACTCATCCTTCTTCTTCCTCCAAACACGGCGAGTGGAGTTTAGACCAAAAAGCTCAAATCTTGTCTTATCAGACTACATGACCGTCTCACATTCCTCCTCTGGATCATCCAGATGGTCATTGGCAAACTTCAGACAGGCCTGGACATGTGCTGGCTTGAGTAGGGGGACCTTGCGTGTGCTGCAGGATTTTAATCCGTGACGGCGTAGTGTGTTACTAATGGTTTTCTTTGAGACTGTGGTCCCAGCTCTCTTCAGGTCATTGACCAGATCCTCCCGTGTAGTTCTGGTCGTATCCCTCACCTTCCTCATGATCATTGATGCCCCACGATGTGAGATCTTGCATGGAGCCCCAGACCGAGGGTGATTGACCATCATCTTGAACTTCTTCCATTTTCTAATAATTGCCTTCACACCAAGCTGCAAATACTTATGTCATGCAATAAAATGCAAATTAATTACTTAAAAATCATACAATGTGATTTTATGGATTTGTGTTTTAGATTCCGTCTGTCACAGTTGAAGTGTACCTATGATAAAAATTACAGACCTCTACATGCTTTGTAAGTAGGAAAACCTGCAAAATCAGCAGTGTGTCAAATACTTGTTCTCCCCACTGTATTTATAACTGTGCTATTTCACAACAGTTCTGAACCTATATACATTTTACAGACCCCATATGTTTTACATTTGTTATCTTGTTGTTATTATTCCCACCCTTCAGCTCCATTCTAACCCTCCCATCTATCTCTTAACACCATCCACATTGGATTTCTATTTGCCATATATTATTCAACTGTACTGTGATGCTGTCACGGCCGTCGAAAGAAGTGGACCAAAGTGCAGTGTGGTGAGCATACATTTTCCTTTTTATTTAAAATATCACCAACAAAACAACAAACAAAGAAACAACCATGAAGCTTACAGGGCTATTGTGCCACTAACAAAAGTCAACTACCCACACTGAAAGGAAGGAAAATGGGCTACCTAAGTATGATTCCCAATCAGAGACAACGATAGACAGCTGTCCCTGATTGAGAACCATACCCGGCCAAAACATAGAAATAAATAAACATAGAAAACAAAACATAGAATGCCCACTCCACATCACACCCTGACCTAACCAAAAAGAGAAATAAAACGGCTCTCTTAGGTCAGGGCGTGACAGATGCTTCACAAAAGTACTGAACCTTTCTATTCTCATAGTTTCTACAGATTATAAATAAAAGATAAACATTTTTGCTAAAATAATAATAATTTTATTGATCAATTGACTATGACTTTTTAACCTCTTGAAACTCCCCATCCCGGATCCGGGATTGTGACTAAGCCTCAGGCTCATTAGCATAACGCAACGTTAACGATTTCTGAAAATCGCAAATAAAATTAAAATAATGCGTTTGCTCTCAAGCTTAGCCTTTTCTTAACAACACTGTCATCTCAGATTTTCAAAATATGCTTTTGAACCATAGAAATTGACTAATTTGTGTAAGAGTATGCAAAGCTAGCATAGCATTTTGTGTAGCATGTAGCACGCAACATTTTCACAAAAGCCAGATAACCAAATAAATAAAATCATTTACCTTTGAAGAGCTTCTGATGTTTTCAATGAGGAGACTCCCAGCCACATACCAAATGCGCAGTGTTTCCTGAAAGCGTCTGTGTGTAGGAGAAATCGTTCCGTTTTCTACATTGCGCCTGGCTACCGAAACGAACCGAAAATGCAGTCACCTACAACGTGAAACTTTTCCGGATTAACTACATAATATCGACCGAAACATGGCAAACGTTGTTTGGAATCAATCCTCAAGGTGTTTTTTCACATACCTCTTCATTGACATGCAGTTCGTGGAAGCTTGCTTCTCTCTCTGTGCCCCATGGAAAAATACTGGCAGGTGACTTTGCGCACCAATTTCGGCGCAGGACACCGGGCGGACACGTGGTAAATGTGGTCTCTTATGGTCAATCTTCCAACGATCTGCCTACAAATACGTCACAATGCTGCAGACACCTTGGGGAAACGACAGAAAGGGCAGACTCATTCCTCTTGCGTTCACAGCCATATAAGGAGATCATGAAAGACAGAGCCTCAAAAATCCTTGTCATTTCCTGGATGCCAAGTCATCTTGGTTTTGCCTGAAGCTCACGTTAAAGGGCACGCACAGAGAAGATATTTGTATTTCTGGACACGTCAGTGTTTTCTTTCGAACAGTAGCAATTATATGCATAGTCGAGCATCTTTTTGTGACAAAATATCTTGTTTAAAACGGGAACGTTTTTCTTCCAAAAATGAAATAGCGCCACCATAAGTGTAAGAGGTTAAATTACCTAGTATTGCTATCTGCTGCATTAGCTCAAGGTAATTGTTGCAATTCTTCAGCTACATATGGACGGTACCAAAATAAATGATCTAATGACTCTGCCTGTCACGACTTCCGCCGAAGTTGGCTCTCCTGCTCATTCGGGCGGTGCTCGGCGGTCGTCGTCACCGTCCTATTAGCCACTACTGATCCCTTTTTTGTGTATCTGTTGGTTTTGTCTAATTGGTTTCACCTGTGTGTTGTTTAGTTAATTAGTGTCTGTATTTAATGTAGGTTGTCCCGCCCTTGATTTGTGCGGGATTGTTTATTTTGTCATTTCGTTTTGTCTGTCGGTGTTTGCTGTTTGTTTTTTCTCCGGTTAGTCTTTATCCTGTTTTGGATATTTCACCCTGTCTGTATTTGGGTTGACTGTTGTTTGTTTTTTGTTCACCGGAGAATAAACTTTATTATCGCTATCTGCTCTCTGCGCCTGATTCCACCCACCTTGACTAGACGTGACAGAATCCCGCACCACCCATGGAATCAGCAGGAGCAGCAGCGTCTCCCATTGATGGAAGAGAGGGTCCTCCATCATACCAGCGTGCTTCACCGGATTGGTTCTGCTATGGACCAAATGATGGAGAGAATGGATCGATGGGAGAGGAGTGGCCTCCCCACATCATCTTTACCAACCCCTTCTCCAGCACCTCATCTGGCTCTGGGGCTCTTCGGCTGACACTCCCACGGGTGTTTGACGGATCGGCGGCTGGGTGCCAGGGTTTCCTCTTTCAGCTGGAATTATACCTGGCTACCGTGCGTCCTGCTCCCTCTGGAGAGGAGAGCGTGTGCGCCCTCATCTCCTGCTTGACTGGGCGAGCCCTCGAGTGGGCTAACGCAGTATGGAATGGTCCGGACTCGGCTAAGGATAATTACCCAGAGTTCACCCGCCGATTTCAAGCTGTTTTTGACCATCCACCCGAGGGTCGGGCGGCGGGTGAACGGCTGTTCCACCTGCGTCAGGAGACGAGGAGCGTACAGGATTTTGCCCTTGAGTTCAGGACTTTGGCAGCAGGAGCAGGATGGAACGACAGGGCCTTGATTGATCATTTTAGATGTAGTCTCAGGGAGGACGTCCGCAGGGAGCTGGCATGTCGGGACACCACATTCACACTGGATGGACTTATCGATCTGGCTATCCGTCTCGACAACCTGCTGGCTGCTCGCGGGCGTTCGGATCAGGTCCTGTCGTTTCCTATCCCCAGCCCCCCTGTTCCTATCCCTATGGAATTAGGAGGTACGGCTTCAAGGGGGACTGGAGGAGGAGTGTTCTCCTGCACCAGTTGTGGTCGACGAGGGCACACGTCCGACCGGTGCTGGAGGAAGTCGTCTAGGAGTCGGGAGGACAGGCAGAACACTGCTCGATCACCCCAGGTGAGTAAGCACCAAACTCATTCAGAGCTTCCTGTCGGTCATGTGTTTGTATTGATTTCTTTCCCTGGTTTTTCCCCATCTCTACAGCATAAGGCGCTAGTTGATTCAGGCGCAGCTGGGAATTTTATGGATCGTGGGCTTGCGTTAAGGCTAGGGATTCCCCTGGTGTCGTTAGATCGACCTTTCCCCGTGCACTCCTTAGATAGCCGACCATTAGGGTCAGGAGTAATTAGGGAGGCTACGGTGCTGCTGGACATGGTAACGCAGGGTGATCATAAGGAGCAGATTAGCCTGTTCCTTATAGATTCACCTGTGTTTCCAGTGGTGTTGGGGGTTCCCAGGTTAGCTCAACACAACCCAGTGATTTTCTGGCGACAGGGGGCTCTTAAGGGGTGGTCAGAGGAGTGTTCAGGTAGGTGCATAGGAGTTGCCGTTGGTGCGACCACGGTGGAGAGTCCAGACCAAGTTTCCACCGTGCGCATTCCCTCTGATTATGCCGATTTGGCTATCGTTTTTAGTAAAGGGAAGGCGAAATTACAACCTCTCCCCGTTCCACAACGGCCGTGGACACATTTATCGGTGGATTTTCTTACCGACCTTCCAGCATCCCAGGGAAGTACTACGATCCTGGTCATTGTGGATCGGTTTTCTAAGTCCTGTCGTCTCATTCCGTTGCCCGGTCTTCCTACGGCCCTGCAGACTGCTGAGGCTTTGTTTACCCATGTCTTCCGGCACTATGGGGTGCCTGAGGATATCGTCTCTGATCGGGGTCCCCAATTCACGTCAAGAGTGTGGAGGGCGTTTATGGAGAGACTGGGGGTCTCGGTTAGCTTAACCTCAGGTTTTCACCCCGAGAGTAATGGGCAGTTGGAGCGTGTTAACCAGGATGTGGGCAGGTTTCTGCGGTCCTATTGTCGGGACCGGCCTGGTGAGTGGGCAAGGTATGTTCCATGGGCCGAACTAGCCCAGAACTCCTTACGCCACTCCTCTACTAACTTGTCTCCTTTTGAGTGTGTGTTAGGTTACCAGCCGGTCCTGGCTCCATGGCATCAGAGTCAGACCGAGGCTCCTGCGGTGGAGGAATGGGTACAGCGCTCCAAGGACACCTGGAAAGCCGTTCAGGACTCATTACGGTTAGCGGGAGAACGGCAGAAGAGGAGCGCTGACCAGCACCGCAGTGAGACCCCCGTGTTTGCACCGGGGGACAGGGTCTGGCTCTCGACCCGAAACCTGTCTCTCCGCCTGCCCTGTCGGAAGCTGGGGCCGCAGTGTGTAGGGCCGTTCAAAGTCCTGAGGAGAATAAACGAGGTGTGTTATAGATTACAACTTCCTAGGTATTACCGTATTAACCCCTCGTTTCATGTGTCTCACCTTAGGCCGGTGGTGGCTGGTCCCCTGCAAGAAGGTGAGGTGCCTGAGGTCCCTCCGCCCCCTCTGGACATCGAGGGGTCCCTGGCGTATACAGTTCGAGGCATTCTAGATTCGAGACACCGGGTGGGGGGCCTACAGTACCTCGTGGACTGGGAGGGGTATGGTCCGGAGGAGAGATGCTGGGTTCCGGTGAGGGATATTTTGGACCCTTCCCTCCTGAGAGATTTCCACCGCCTCCACCCGGATCGCCCAGCACCTCGTCCTCCGGGTCGTCCTCGAGGACGGTGGCGGCGCGCTGCGGGAGCCGCGCGTCGGGGGGGGGTACTGTCACGACTTCCGCCGAAGTTGGCTCTCCTGCCCATTCGGGCGGTGCTCGGCGGTCGTCGTCACCGTCCTATTAGCCACTACTGATCCCTTTTTCGTGTATCTGTTGGTTTTGTCTAATTGGTTTCACCTGTGTGTTGTTTAGTTAATTAGTCTGTATTTAATGTAGGTTGTCCCGCCCTTGTTTTGTGCGGGATTGTTTATTTTGTCATTTCGTTTTGTCTGTCGTTGTTTGCTGTTTGTTTTTTCTCCGGTTAGTCTTTATCCTGTTTTGGATATTTCACCCTATCTGTATTTGGGTTGACTGTTTGTTTTTTGTTCACCGGAGAATAAACTTTATTATCGCTATCTGCTCTCTGCGCCTGATTCCACCCACATTAACTAGACTGGACACTGCCTTCACGCAGCAAAATCTGCAGAGCTGGGAAAGTTGTAAACCCCATATATATATATATTGTGGCAAACCTCTTCAAGGTTAGGAGCGTTTGTCACATACTAAGTGGTACACTGTCACCAAATCACCCAAGAATGAGAGTTCTTTCGAACAGGACAGTACCTGTGTGTTTGTTTCTCCGTCCTGGTCCACCCAGGCCGTAGGCGAGGTCAAGGATAGCAGGGTTCGGTACACGAATCGGGTTCTCGGTAGGTCCAGGTCCAAACGCCAACAAGTAAGTCCAAAACAGTCCAGCTCATACACGGTAAATCCAGCCAATCTCTATTGTCTCTTTCTCTATTGTTCATAGATCCTTCCAGCACTCTCTTCTTCTCTTCCTGGTTTTTCTTGACCCTTTATCTGTGGGTTGGCTCCACCTTCTGAGGGTTCCCCTTGCTTCTGGGACTTGTAGTTTTGGTGGTCGGCCATTTTATGATCTGTAGTTCTGACAGGGTTGGCCATTTTAGTGATCGGGCAGAGCCCGTTTATTAGTTCTGCTCTCACATATCTGCCATTTACCACTCGACCCCCTTCTTTGCCACAATATATATATATATATATAACATTCTATTGGTTGCAAGAATTTAGCAAATGAATTTGAATTGAACAATCCGGTGTCATTTTTTTGCGTCAATTCATAAACCATGTGCCATGGAATCGGTGCATCAAAAATCTCTTCCCAACTATTTTGCAATTTATATGGCACAGCTGTCAATGTTTTGATCCTGATGGGGCTATGGGAAATACTGCCCCCTTTGGATGAATTGTGTGCCCAAAGTAAACTTTAAAAAAACTCTCAAAAATTGCTAATATATGCATATAATAATTATTATCGAATAGAAAACACTCTAAAGCTTCTAAAACCGTTCGAATCATGTCTGTATGTAAAGCAGAACTCACAGGGCAGCCATTCTCCCAAACTCTCTCTCTCCTAAGAAAGTTGCTCCAACTTTGACGTCATCGCCCCCACCCTTCCCAACCAGCTATGGATCTGGGAACAGTTTCTATTTCTTCAGCGCGCTCTCGTCTTTCAATGAGACGTGGAACGGAGAAAATAGCACGAGCTTTGACTGCTTGGCGGGCAAAATACTGAGGTGTCACGAGTTTTCAGGTGCGCGCTCTGTGAAAAGGGTATTTTTTTCCCAGCCTGGCTGAAGAGAGTTCGTTATGTTTGATTTAATCGCCAATTGTTTTGTACGTTAAAAACATCCTAAAGCTTGATTCTGCACTTAGTTTGACCAGTTTAGTCGACATATAATATGTAAATTTGAAGTTTTGATGAGCAAATTGCGTGATCAGAAGTCCTTTTTGGGGTAATTCACCTGAAGATGTTAGCTTTTGCTAATACAAAGACGCACCAACAGCAACCAAACATTATATTAGGTAAGTATAACTCCTTCCACGGCATTCTTGTCGAAGACCATCAAAGGTAAGGGAATATTTATGTTATAAAATTGTATTTTTGTCGAATCCAACATAGTAGAGAAATAATGCTAATGGCTGAGCGCCGTCTCAGATTATTGAATAGTGAACAAATTCTGTAACGTTAAAAATAAATGTAACACAGCGTTTGCATTAAGAAGAAGTGTATCTTTCTAAATATATGTAGAATATGTATATTTAGTCAAAGTTTATGATGTTTATTGCTGTTATCTGGCGTTAGCTGCCGGAGATATTTATAATTCCTCCGGTCATTTCTGCTGCATTTTTTGAACATGGCTCAATGTAAATGGAGATTTATGGATATAAATTGCATATTATTGAAAAAAACATAAATGTACTGTGTAACATGTACTATTACTGTCATCTGTTGAAGATTTTCAAAAGGTTAGTGAATTATTTTTCTTTTAATCCTGCGTTTGTGATTGTGCTATTTTGCATAGCCATGTGGCTACATATTGTATGTTTTCCTAGTGGTGGTTTAACATAAATATGTGCTATGTTTTCGCTGTAAAACATTTTAAAATTCTGACATGCTGGGTAGATGTACAAGGTGTTTATCTGTCATTTAAGCTATTGGACTTGTTAATGTGTGGAGGTTAAATATTTTTAAGAATATTTTTGCTTTCCCTGCGCCACCGTTTGGGCTGAAGGGGGGGGGGGTTCCTAGTTGGGAACCCGTAGCCCTTAAATAAAACTGGTATATATTTTTATTTATCACAATTTTCTTTAACCAATTTTGGTTTTTAAGGCAGGGCCGACAAACAAGTTCCTTACTTTATGCCCCTTCCACTTGCCTTTTCCATATTTGAGGAAATGCTGCAATTACTTGGTTGTAATTTTAGGTAGAGCAGACATTTCCACATGTCTGTGTTAGCTGCATGTGTGACATAACTCCACCAGTCCTATTTATGATATAATTAATAAAAATTATACTTTAAAAAATCAATTAGTATATTTGAGTTTAACCACAGGAATGCAAGTATGTGTTTGTGTAGCTGATGGACTTAGCTACCACCTGAAGTGTTGTGCGTCCAATTGTAATGTAAATGTTAGGGATATTATCATGGGGTTTCTGGGACATGCTCAGTCGCCTAACATCATCGAACATTGCAGATAGAAAGGCCATGAAGAGTCATTGTGATTCCTAATTCTACATGTCAGAGAGGCATGTTTGTACTTCATAGCATATTTCTATCAGAGCGTAACAAAACATTGTACAGTAGTGATGTGCATATCAGTATAGAGATTCTGAAAGCACCTAGAAGGTTTTGGATCCTTTGTGCACACAGGCAGGTGCTGTTGTTTTATGATTGTGCCCGCCTGATAACATCTAGCCCTAGTGTGTAAATATCCCTATAATATTATAGCAACCACTGATATGTTTATTTCAGGCCATGATTACACATCTCTTAATGATTATTCCATTACCGTCTTGTAATTGTGTGATTTCAATATTAGCCTAAGATATGAAAAGAACAACTCTGTACTGTCTCCACCACAATGAATTTAAATGAAGTGACTAGCTCTTTTGCATTGATAATGTAAAAGACAAAAGCTCACCTTGCCATACATTTAATGAGTGTTTAAATGTATGACTATGTAAAGATGTGATGTGAGACTCACCTCCTCCATTTTTGTAGCACAGATATGGGAACCTCCATACATTCCCCAAGCCTATGATCTGTCCGGCCACAGCCAGGAGGAACTCCAGCTTGCTTGACCACTGTCCCCTGGTCTGGGTGCTTGGCACAGGGACAGGATGGACCAGACCCACCTCCTGCTGGGAAAGCGTATTGAACCTCAAATTGGGATCATTATGCTTTTCCATAACACTGAGGAAGACAAAGACAAAGTTGGTTTTATGCGGTGAACACGCGTTAATCTAGTCTGTGTGTTATGAAGACAGTATAAAGACACACAGCTAACAGCTACATACTGTATGACCTGCTACATGAGAACAGCTACATATGGCCAGCTACATATGAACAGCTACATATGACCAGCTACATATGACCAGATACATATGACCAGCTACATATGAACAGCTACATACGACCAGCTACAGTACTGTCTGCTCTGAATTACAAGTATCTTTTATACAAATGTTTACCTTGGCTAATAAACCTTTGTAACTTTGTCTCAGGGCCCTCAACAAATCATACGAGGGTGATTCATCGACCAGCTATCATTATTGTAGATCACTCAATTGATTCACTTTGTGTGTTGTATTGACTTGTTCCCTTATTAAGTCAATAAAGATTTCTTCTCATTTGATAGCAAATAAATGAACCACCACATTTGGCGACGAGGATGGGATGTGATTCTTCACTTGGTGACCACTCCTGACGACCTGGGTAAATGGTGCACCAGGGATCCCTCAAACTTGGGATCTCAGGGAGACCACACTCCAGGAACGAAGCAGATTGACCCACCTTTGATCTAAGAGGCAGCGAGCCGAGTGGATACCACATCCCAAACGTAGTTTTTAAAAAGAAAGAGGTGAGCGAAACATGCACAGTCTAGTTTTTAAGACAAGCCTCTGTTACGTAGGAGAAAAGCAGATTGACTAAAGGTGCTTCTCTTTAACTTCTTGAAACTCCCCATCCCGGATCCGGGTTTGTGACTAAAGACTCAGGCTCATTAGCATAACGCAACGTTAACGATTTCTGAAAATCGCAAATAAAATGAAAATAATGCGTCTGCTCTCAAGCTTAGCCTTTTCTTAACAACACTGTCATCTCAGATTTTCAAAATATGCTTTTGAACCATAGAAATGGACTAATTTGTGTAAGAGTATGCAAAGCTAGCATAGCATTTTGAGTAGCATGTAGCACGCAACATTTTCACAAAAAAACAGATAACCAAATAAATAAAATCATTTACCTTTGAAGAGCTTCTGATGTTTTCAATGAGGAGACTCTCAGTTACATACCAAATGCGCAGTGTTTCCTGAAAGCGTCTGTGTGTAGGAGAAATCGTTCCGTTTTCTACATTGCGTCTGGCTACCGAAACGAACCGAAAATTCAGTCACCTACAACGTAAAACTTTTTCCGGATTAACTACATAATATCGACCGAAACATGGCAAACGTTGTTTGGAATCAGTCCTCAAGGTGTTTTTTCACATATCTCTTCATTGACATGCAGTTCGTGGAAGCTTGCTTTCCTCTCTGTATCGCATGGAAAAATACTGGCAGGTGACTTTTGCGCACCAATTTCGGCGCAGGACACCGGGCGGACACGTGGTAAATGTGGTCTCTTATGGTCAATCTTCCAATGATCTGCCCACAAATACGTCACAATGCTGCAGACACCTTGGGGCAACGACAGAAAGGGTTGACTCACTCCTCTTGCATTCACAGCCATATAAGGAGACCATGGAAAACAGAGCCCCAAAAATCCTTGTCATTTCCTGGATGCCATCTCATCTTGGTTTTGCCTGAAGCTCACGTTCTAGAGGACGCACAGAGAATATCTTTGTATTTCTGGACTCGTCAGAGTGTTTTCTTTCGAACGGTAGCAATTATATGCATAGTCGAGCATCTTTTTGTGACAAAATATCTTGTTTAAAACGGGAACGTTTTTCATCCAAAAATGAAATAGCGCCCCCATAGATGTAAGAGGTTAAGAACTTCTTATGGCTGCAATCCCGTTAACGGGATGATATGACAACAGCAAGTGAAAGTGCAGGGCGCCAAATTCAAAACATCAAAAATCTCCTCAAACATACATGTATCTTATATCGTTTTATAGGTAGTCTTGTTGTTAATCCCACCACAGTGTCCGATTTCAAATAGGCTTTACGGCGAAAGCACCACAAACGATGTTAGGTGACCACCAAACCACAATAAAAACAGCCATTTTCCCAGCCAAAGAGGAGTCACAAAAAGCACAAATAGAGATACATTTAATCACTAACCCTTGATGATCTTCATCAGATGACACTCATAGGACTTCATGTTACACATATTTTGTTTGATAAATTTTATATTTATCAAAACATGAGTTTACATTGGCGCGTTACATTCACTACTTCCAAAAACATCCAGGGATTTTGCATAGCCACATCATTCAACAGATATACTCATCATAAATGTAGATGATAATACAAGTTATACACATGGAATTATAGATATACCTATAACCGCTGTGTCTGATTTCAAAAAAACTTTACGGAGTAAGCAAACCATGCAATAATCTGAGACCGCGCTCAGAAGAAATAGTCACAATAGCCTCCATGTTGGCGTCAACATAAACAAGAAATGACATGATAAATATTCCCTTACCTTTGATGATCTTCATCAGAAAGCACTCCAGGAATCCCAGGTCCACAATACATGTTTGTTTTGTTCGATAATGTCTGTTATTTATGGCCAAATACCTCTGTTTGTTAGCGCATTTGGTATACATATCCAAACACTCATTCTGGTCAGTCGGACAAAAACTTCAAAAAGTTATATTACAGGTCGAAGAAACATTTCAAACTATGTACAGAATCAATAATTAGGATGTTTTTAACATATATCTTCAATAAAGTTCCAACTGGAAAATTCCTTTGTGTCTTGATGAGCAATGGAACGCAAGTGGATATCATGAGGAATGCGAGGATCAGATGGCTGACTGCCATTCACCTGATAGATTCTGCTCTCATTCAGTCCCACAACACAGTAGAAGTCTCATTCAAATTTCTATAGATGGTTGACATCTAGTGGAACCCCTAGGTAGTGCAACATCATTAATATCTCAAGGGCATTTCATTGGGAACTGTGGTGAATAAATACAAAGATCAGATTTCTCACTTCCTGTTTTGATTTCTCCTCAGGATTTTGCCTGCCATATGAGTTATGTTATCCTCAGACATCATTCAAACAGTTTTAGAAACCTTAGAGTGTTTTCGATCCAATAATAATAATAATATGCATATATTAGCAACTGAGACTGAGGAGCAGGCCGTTTATTTTGGGCAACTTATTCATCCAAGCTACTCAATACTGCCCCCCAGCCATAACTATACAGTCACCTCTCATGACAGACCTTGTGGACTATACAGTCACCTCTCATGGCAGAGAGAGCGTTTTTCGTTTCTGGACCGTTTTTCGAAATTCTTTCAATTTTTTTTGTCAATTACACATGTGTAAGAACTGTATGAATATACTTTTGTACAATTTTATTATCATTATATGTTTATTTTTTTTACTTGCGGATAAGGCATATATTTTGTCCATTTGCAATATGATTTCATAGGAAGTCAAAAGTCAAATGTCAAAAATAGCAGGAATTTAAAAAAAAACTTCACACACCCTTAAAGTGCTTTCTGGACCGTTTTTCGAAATTCTTTTGAATTTTGTGTCAATTGCACACGTATAAGAACTGTATCAACATACTTTAGTCATATTTGATTATCATCTTTAAAAAAACATTTTTTTTACTTGTGCATAAGGCATATGTTTTGTCCATTTGCAATATGATTTCATAGGAAGTCAAAAGTCGAAAATGTGAACTTTTTTCAAAAACGTATCACCCCCTTAAAAAAGTTCTTTCTGGACCGTTTTTCAAAATTCTTTCGATGTTTTTGTCAATTAATCATGTGTAAGAACTGTATGAATATACTTTTGTCAACTTTTATTATAATATTATTATTATTATTTTTACTTGTGCATAAGGCATATGTTTTGTCCATTTGCAATATGATTTCATAGGAAGTCAAAAGTCAAAGTCAAAAGTAACTTTTTTTGGCCAAATGACATAAGAAATGACAACATGCAATGTGAAATATTTGAAAATGCCAAATCAAGATGTTATGTCCATTTGTCATGTACAATCACAAATTTGACATGCTCAAAAATACTGCAGAAATGCAAAATTGACTGGCCTGTTGAACACAGGATGGCCGGGCAGTGATAGTTGTTCCTTTCCATCACTCGTTGTGTTGATTTCATCATGTCCATTTGGTGATGTTTTTTTCACTGTTGAATCATATTGCAAGTGCACGTGCATTTGCAATGAATCATATTGCAAGTGCACGTGCATTTGCAATATGTTTCAATGGGCATTTACCATAACGAATTTGTCATGCTCAAAAATCCTGCAGGAATGCGAAATTGACTGGCCCGGTGAACTCGGGATGGCTGGGCAGTGATTCTGGTTCCTCTCCATCGCTTGTTAGGGTTGATTTCAGAATGTCACTTTGGTGATGGTACCTCACTGTTTAAAACATTGCAAATGGACAATAGTCACCAGCAAGTCACCGTCCATCAGTCAATTAGATATCATTCTAACACCAAACTGATACAAACTGACACCAAACCCACTTTTTCCAACTCGTTTAGTAGCCAACTATCACATACTTCAGAGCTTGCCCAAAATTCACAACGCCTGTTCAAACCATAATAAAAATGTAAAACACGTAGTTACGGTCTAGCTGCAGGTCCAGTTCTGATGTTATGTGTAGGCCTAGCTGAGGCGACCCCGAATCCCAAGTTTCGGCTCGATAGGTAATTTGGAGCCCGAGCAAGACCCTAATTGGTGCTGAAAATCCACTTTTTTCCATGCCTTGCTACGGGGCCCTTGAATGAGCTGTCGGACAGAAACGTTGGGGTCCGACTATATGGGCCGAGGCGGTCACAATGCACCTAGTCTTGCGACTCTAGGATATTTCTAAATGTCGTCATTTTCGTGATGCAAAAATGAATTGAAGTTCTTGCAAATTTACGAGGCTGTTTCTCAGTCCGTGAACCTTCTAGAGCCACGTAACTCACCACGCACTATCGACCTGAGGTCTAGAACAGGTTTCTAACGTTTCAAAACTCTAGGTCTGACGGTTCTTTAATAGTTTGAACAAGGTTAACTAATGCAGGCAGTGTATGTCTCTAAGCACCCCAATGTGTCCCTCCTTCCAAGCTGTGTGTGTGTGATTTAGTTTTTCTTTTAACTTTTATGGGAGAAATGACTGACTAACAGTTCATAGGGGTTGCCTAATCACAGATATGAAGTTTTGGAAAGATCTGACTTTTTTAACCCCTCGAAACAGCCCCTGTGACACCAATTATGGCACTTCCGGTTGGCACAGGAAGCTAAGTTAACACATATCCTCATTGGGGTATGCCTTCAAAGAATCCTGAGTTTTAAGTGTTTACGTTAAGAACTGACCGATTTACACAGGGTTGAACGCACTATTTATCACAAACTGCTGGTTGGGTATGGAAAAACACGTTTAGGGTGATTTTAACCACTTCCGGTTGCTTCAGGAAGCTTAGAATCGACACAGGTAGACCTCATAGTGTCCTGATGTACTGTCATTGAAGACAGGTTCATAAGGCATTCATAACCCACATAGGCTTCAGGTTGACTTTAGAGGAGCAGGCAATATATTCCTATGGGGAGAGATGTCATTGTAATCTGTGAGATCAAAAACCCTGTTTTACTGTTAAGGGTTAATGCCACATGATCATGGTTAGGCTTTCACAGATCGGGAGGACCTCAGGATCGTACCTGAGGTCGAATTGTGCTTCTCACCCTAACGGTTCTGTCACTGTCACCCAAAAGCAAATGACATTCAGGGCCAGGCTTCATTTTGGGCCTACTTTTTTTCACGGTCGCTGCACTCAGAGCGAGCTACGGTCAAGCGGGGCATCTCATTGAACTTGGCACGGCCTAGAGAATATGGAAATGCCATTGCAGGCTCTGTGTGTCTTTCAGCACCACACTTTGTCACTCCATCCTTGCTGTGTGTGTGTGTGTGTGTGTGTGTGTGTGTGTGTGTGAGCTTTTCTTTGCCATCTGTTGGGAGAAATTACTGACTTACAGTTCATGGGGTAGCCTAATCACACATATGAAGTTTTGAAAAGATCTGACCTTTTTAACCCTTGGAAACAGCACCTATGACACCATTTTAAGGCACTTCCGGTTTACACAGGAAGCTGAAAGTGAACACATATCCTCCTTGGGGTAGGTAATTATAGAATTTTGACTTATTTACAGAGGGTTTAGTGAGTGTGTGTTATTTCAGAAAATCACAGAAAATCAGAGAAATCTCGCAGAGCTCCGAAGCACACTTTAAAAAGATTTGTGTGAACACGCTGCAACTGGATCTGTAACTGTTTAAACTATTTTTGAACATCACCAATTTGACATTGTACGATTTCTCTTAAATGACGATAGATAAATGTCTGGTTCTTTCTTTATTAACACCGGAGGCTCATTGACCTTGACGTGAAGTGGAAAAATTATTGCTCTATTTTGGACCTTTAATCCCAGAAAAATGGCCACAACTCAAAAACCGTTGAGGCCAAGACACCATCTTGTTTGGGGCCACCTGCCCATTATGCCAAACCTATGCTCACCAAGTTTCGGCTTCGAAATATTTTCCATTTAGGAGATAAGGCCACGCCGTGATTCGTGATGTTTTGTACATTTGCAATATGATTGCATATGCCCTCTTGTGGGATTTACCGGGACAGCGGAAAAATGACCAAAATTTGATTATTTTATAAAACGGAAACCGAATGTCCGAGAGAATTCGTTTGATGACTTCCCGGAAGATCCGGCCATGCTGCACAGCCCGACGCCATCCGCGAATTTTACAAACGTTTTCGGACGTCTAGTAAGGGACCGTACATTTGCAATGTGGTCGGTCTCACTAACCATATGGCGAATGTCAAAATGTTCCCTGAAGGTATGTAAGTTAACAAAATTATGTGAAAGTTACAATTGACAATAGTAATTGAATGTGACATATATGCTGTGGTGAATGCAATTTTGAACTGATCGATCACTTTTATGGTATGACAGTGAATGCAATGTACTAGGTTGTTAGGTGTAGCTACTCGTTTGTGTGAAGGTGGGTCGGCGAACCTACCAGTGTGAGTGTGAGGTGAACGGCAAATAACTGCGAATGTAATGTACTAGGTAGTTCGGCGAAGCTACTGGTTTATATGAGGGTGGGTCGGCGAACCTACTGGTGTGAGTGTGGATGAACGGCAATATAACAGTGAATGTAATGTACTAGGTGGGTCGACATACCTACTGGTTTGTGTGTGGGTGAGTCGGCATACTTACTGGTGGGAATGAATATTTGATAAGGACAAATCGAATGATTGTGTTACATTAGTTATCAGTTGGCGTACTGATGACGGGCTGAATGACAGGCAAGAGACTTGTGTTATATTGGAAATAAGATAAGTTCATCGAGTGACTGTGGTACATTATTTATTAGTCGGCGTAAAATAACAGTTTGAATGACCTAAGGGTAATGAGATGGGTTTTACTGGAAATAAGATAAGTTCACTGAATTAATGTAATACATTGGGTATTGAGTGGGAATAGCTAATACCAGTTTGAATGACCTACGGGTATTTCTTGAAGTCATACTGTTAAATGAGAACCTGTTTGTTAAAACCTGTTAAGGCTATGCACAATACTGCCCCCTTTGGAGGAATTGCGTGCCCATAGTAAACAGAAAACGAATCTGTCCAAAATTGCTAATATATGCATATCATAATAATTATTGAATAGAAAACACTCTAAAGCTTCTAAAACCGTTCGAATTATGTCTGTATGTAAAGCAGAACTCACAGGGCAGCCATTCTCCCAAACTCTCATCAGGAAAGTTGTCCCAAATTTGACGTCATCGCCCCCACACTTCCCAACCAGCTACGGATCTGGGAACAGTTTCTGTGTCTTCAGCGTGATGTGTTCTTTCAATAGGGCGAGTAATGGAGAAAATCCTGCGAGCTTTGGCCTGTTGGCGGGCAAAATACTGAAGTGTCACGAGAATTTAGCTGCGCGTCCTGGCACAATTGTACACAGGGCATTCTTTGTTCCAGCTCGTCTGAGAAGATTTGCGTTCTTTCGGTTGAATCGCCAATTGTTTTGTACGTTAATAACATCCTAAATCTTGATTCTGCACTTAGTTTGACCAGTTTAGTCGACATATAATATGTAATTTTGAAGTTTTGATGCGCAACTGTGCGGGACCAGAAGTCATTTTGGATGCATTTCAGCTGAAGCTGTTAGCATATGCTAATACAAAGACACACAACCTGAAACCAAACAATGTATTGGGTAAGTATGACTCATTCCACTACATTCTGATCAAAGACCATCAAAGGTAAGGGAATATTTATGTTGTAATTTTGTATTTCTGTTGACTCCAACATAGCAGAGAAATATTGCTTACGTCTGAGCGCCGCGTCAGATTATTGCCTAGTGAACGAATTCTGTAACGTTAAAAATAAATGTAACACAGCGGTTGCATTAAGAAGCAGTGTATCTTTCTAACTATATGTAGAACATGTATATTTAGTCAAAGTTTATGATGTGTATTGCTGTTATCTGGTGTTATCTGGCGGAGCTATCTATAATTGCTCCATACTTTTCTGTAGCATTTTTTGAACATGGCTCAATGTAAACAGAGATTTATGGATATAAATTGCATATTATCTAAAAAAACATAAATGTACTGTGTAACATGTCCTATTACTGTCATCTGATGAAGATTTTCAAAAGGTTAGTGAATTATTTATCTTTTTATCCTGCGTTTGTGATTGCATCTTTTGCTTGACAAAATGGCTGCATATCGTCTGTGTGTCTGTGGTGGTTTGACATAAATATGTGCTATGTTTTCGCCGTAAAACATTTTAGAAATCTGACTCGCTGGGTAGATGAACAAGGTGTTTATCTTTCATTTGTGCTATTGGACTTGTTAATGTGTGGAGGTTAAATATTTCTAAGAATATTTTTGCATTCTGTGCGCCACGGTTTGAGTTGAGCGGGGGGGCATGGTTCCCCTTGGGGAACCTGTACCGTTAACAAGTTCCAAACCTATATGTCCAATATTTTATGCATTACAGGTAAGGTACAGGAGAAGGTGATTCACTCAATCCAGTCCCCGAGGAGAATAGACGGGAAGCAGCCCATTGGGCGGGGCCATACCAAGGACTCCTGGTGACAGCCTTCGCTGTGAGAATAGCTGAAAGAGCTACCTGGATTCATATCACACTGCCACTGTCGAACAATCACAGTGTTAGAGAGGAGAACTGGAATCAACAGGATCCGGGTGTCATCTCTCTAACGAAGACTTCATAATCCTGTCATTTCATCCCTGTGTTTGTTCATAGAAGTGGAAGTGTGTCTGGCCTCTGGCTGCTGATGTGTTTTCTGGGAAAGGGTGGGGCTTTACAGGTGTGCTGGCCATCCTGAGCTGTCTGATCGTGGGAGCCATATTCCTGATACACCATGAACCCCGAGAAGGGCAAAGAGGGTAACTTGACTCATGTGCTAGACGAAGGGAATTTGATATTATCATAGTATCTCAAAAGGTCACTGGAACTGAATAGTAAGAAAGGGAGAGTGAGATTGGTAAAGGATGTCTCAGTGGAGTTCTATGTAGACCAAATGGGGTCTCTGACTCCATGGCAGTCTAGGACCATGAGCCATTATGGAATATATCTGTGCAGGTCCCCATGTAGTTTATGGACACAGGTCATAGATCACACAGAGAGAGGGCAACATAAATCCACATACCCAGTACGAAAGAAGATGGATTGTAGTGAAAGTAAGGGTTTCAGTTGATAACATTGTGCCATTCCGGGAAGAAGAAGTTAGGGCAGATGATAGCTCTGTTGTCAGCCAGAATACAAGCAGAGTCCCTGACAAAGCATATACTGACCGTGGAGTTGTCCAGAGCCAAGGGCCGGTGATGATAGTGCAGACAAAAGATCTTAAGGAAGTGATTGAGGTGGAAACTAGTTATGGGGATTCTAACCTATGGTTAGAATGGATTCAGTATAAAGCCAGATCAGTATCGAAAGAAGAATGTTAGGCCTGCGCCTCAGCAAAACCTCAGTTCATAACCATTCCCTTTCCATTTGATGGAATTGTTCACCTAGGGGAATGGCCTGTATGGTAAAGCCGTTCAAGAGGGCAGGGAGCTGAACAATGACAGTTGCATTGATCTGTGGTATCGGTGTCCCCAGGTGCCGATTACATCCAGACTTCCCCCTTTCACAGTTACAGGAGGATATTATTATTGTATGGCTCGCTACACCACACACGGATGGGACGTAGGGGAAGTAAGAACATAGAACTTGCCATAGGAAAGAGAATTAAACCGATAAGACAATGAGGGACCTGACTGACAGATGAAAAGGCTTAGAGTGTGGAGGTATGAAGCTGTGACCTAACCTGCCTACCAATTGGACCGGTAGTTATGCACTAGTGCAGTTAGGCATGCTCTTTACTCTTACCCAGAGTCAGGTAGAAGAGTGAGAAGGAGTGCTCCGTCAGGAGTGTTTGACAATAGAGTTTACATTGATAGCATTGGAGTTCCAAGGGTTACCTGTTGAGTTCTGGATAGGAATCAAGCATCTTCTGGTGATAACAGTTGCAACAAGGTTGATGGGATGATAGAATAGAATAGCCTTGGATATGGCACTGGCTGAAAAGGGTGGGGGGGTGTATGAGGTTTTGAGCAGAATGTTGTAATTTCATCCCCGATGACACGGCTCCGGATGGATCAGTGACTAAGGCCCTGGCTTGTCTAAAACCTCTTATGGCTGCGATCCCTGTACAGGGATCAACATCAGGGGAAATTTCAGAGTGACAACTAAAAATACAACATCGTAACATTAAATATTCTTGAAAATGCAAGTGTCTACACCCTTCAAAAGATTAGAATCTTGGTAATCAAACTACGTTTTCCAATTTAAAATAGCTATTACAGAGAACAAATTCCATTGCTTTTGTTTGAGAAGAGCAATCAACAACAGAAACATTTTCCACCATGACAGTTTTTACACATTCACATCTGAAGGTAAAATTATGACTTACATTCTGATATCTTGCTCTTATTTCTCTTCCTGAGAATCCCAGTGATCAAATGAAGTGCCGTTTTCTTTGATAAAATCCATTTTTCTAGCTTTAATCTAAAAAAATTGTAACCCGTTTGTGCCGTGAATTCCATCTCTATCAATTTTTTACAGAGCATTCAACGTAATTACACACGGTAAACCATCGTTTATCTAGTCATGGTTGGTTTCAGTGCATTCCTTTGGATGTTTGCAACACAGCCAAACGTCATTGTTTTTTTTGCTGGGAGTATTGACCGAAGTGAACTGATTTGAAGACAACGAGCAATGACTACCTTGCACACCAATCATTTTAGCGAAGCTTCGTTGACGGACAGTATTTCTGCCCAATGACCACTGATCTTCTTGAAATCTAGCTGGGTAGATAGCCAATGAGCTGAGGTAAATGCCAGTATGTAATGGTTTTAGGTTGGACCACCATTCCTAGTTTGTAATCACACGCGTAACGGAGAAAATGGTTTGTGTCTTTTAGAAGGAAAATGCGTGCATTATTGTTGAGTCACTTTTCAGAAGTTGATAAAAATGTCGAAATACATTTTTAAAATGAGTAAGTAAGTCGTCAGGAAAGATGCTAAAAACTAGCAGCTGATTCGCTAGGTGGGTATCATTGATTTGTGGCGTTTATTTGGATTGTAATTAGGCCATGAGAAAGGGAGATTGAATGTCTGAATGGTAAAACATCGTGATAATGGAAATGATGGTTATTGATTCCTGGTTTGATTGTTTATGTAACACCAGTGAATTTGAGCACTGTTTCCATTATGTGGAACAATGTTAGGGTATTAATGTTGAAAAGCAACCTCTATAGTAAAACATAATTGTATATGTTTTGGGAAACTAGCTTAGTTGAATTTGCTTATTTGAGCTTTTCCCTTGATACGTAGACATATGTAACATGGGCAAGTTGTTTTTCTGGAGGAACACGCAGATGGTGTTTTGTTTTATTGAGATGTAAACGTGAGTGTCAGGACCCGGTTACGAACCTGGGTCTCCGGAGTGAGAAACAGTCACTTAACCAACTGAGCCACGAATAGTCAGCAGAACCCAGAAGATGAGGCAGACACAGCAGTACTTAAGATGGTGTATTTAATAAAGTAAAAAGGAGAAGTCCTTCAATACAAAAATGGTAAATCCAAAAGGTGGTAGGAATAGCACAAAAAAGCCTCAAGAGATACTCAAAAACAAAAACAGAATTCCACAAGAGCATCCACCGGAATCGACAAGAATACACAGAACACTAGGGCTGGGTGCTAACATACAAACACAGAGCACAGAACTGAGGGAAACTAAACGAGGCACAGGTGCAAATAATAATGGGGAACAAGGGAAAAAACATAAGGTCAAAAAGCACAATGGGGGCATCTAGTGACCAAAACCCGGAACAACCCTGGCCAAATCCTGACAGAATCCCCCCCCCCTAGGAACGGCTCCTGACGTTCCTACCAGCTCTCTCAGGGTGGAGGGCCCTGAACTGACGAATGAGGTCAGGGTCCAGGATGTCTTTGGCAGGAACCCAGGAGCGCTCCTCGAGACCGTAGCCTTCCCAGTCCACCAGATACTGCCAGGACCGCTGCACCCGGCGGGAATCTAGTATCCGATGGACGGTATAAGCCGGCTGGCCTCCAATGACACGAGGCGGAGGGGGAGGTCTGTCTGCCGGGACAAGGGGAGAAAAAACAACAGGTTTTAACAAAGACACATGAAATGTGGGATTAATCTTAAGGGATCTGGGTAAGTGTAGGCGATAAGAAACTGGGTTCATTCTCCTGGCAACCTTGAAGGGACCGATGTATTTTTGGGACAGCTTGCGAGACTCCACCCGTAGAGGTAAGTCTCTTGTGGAGAGCCAGACTCTCTGGCCGGGGCGCAGGGTAGGCCCGGGACGGCGACGTCTGTTGGCTTGTTGTTGGTACCTCTGTGAGGAACGCATAAGATTAAGACGGGTCTTCCTCCACATAAGCCGACAGCGTCTGACGAACTTCAAGGCTGAAGGCACTCTGACTTCTTCCTCCTGGTCCGGGAACAATGGAGGAGCATAGCCAAACTGACACTCGTGCGGGGACATACCAGTGGAGGAGGAGCGCAAGGTGTTGTGCGCGTAAAACAATAAAGGATGACCATGTGGACGGGTTGTCACGAGTCATACATCGGAGGGTGGTTTCCAGCTCTTGATTCATCCTCTCTGTTTGGCCGTTGGACTCCGGATGGTACCCTGAAGATAGACTGGCAGAAGCCCCCATGAGTTGGCAGAAGGCCTTCCAAAACCTTGAGGCGAACTGGGGACCTCTGTCAGAAACCATATCTTGAGGAATTGCCGAAGACTCGGAACACATGATTAATTACCAACTCAGCCGTTTCCTTGGCAGAAGGTAACTTAGTCAGAGGGACGAACCTGGCCGCCTTTGAAAACCTGTCGATTATGACTAGGATAGTAGTATTGCCATGGGATGGAGGAAGTCCAGTAATAAAGTCCAATGAGATATGGGACCAGGGTCTGTGGGGAACAGGTAAAGGGTGAAGGAGTCCTTGAGGGCGGAGGTGAGAAGATTTGCCCTGGCAGCACACGGGACAGGCATTGACGAAAGTGGCAACGTCTTCTCTTATGGTAGGCCACCAGAACTTACGCTGGATGAACTCCAAGGTGCGACCTACGCCCGGATGACAGGTGAGGCGAGAGGAGTGCCCCCACAGAAGGACCTGAGTCCTCACTGCCTTGGGGACAAACAACCGATTGGCAGGACCTCCTTTCGGGTCCGGTTCGCTAGCTTGAGCATGTCTCACGGTATCCTCAACTTGCCACGAGATCGGAGCCACAATCTTAGCAGCAGGAAGGACAGGCATGTCCGTGTCATCTCGAATGGCAGGAGCGTAGACTCGGGACAGGGCATCCGGTTTGAGATTCTTCGACCCGGGCCGATAGGTGAGGATAAACTGGAATCGATTGAAGAAAAGAGACCATCTAGCTTGTCTAGAGTTCAACCGCTTCGCCTGCTGGATATACTCCAGATTTTTGTGGTCCGTAAGCACTTGAAACGGGTGAGAAGCCCCCTCGAGCCAGTGTCTCCATTCCTTCAATGCCATCTTAACCGCTAGGAGTTCACGATCCCCCACATCGTAGTTCCTCTCAGTCGGGGTAAGCCGGTGTGAGAAGAAAGCGCACGGATGAAGCTTCTTGTCTTCACCCCTCTGAGACAGGACAGCTCCAACACCAACCTCTGATGCGTCTACCTCCACCACAAATGGTTCATCCGTAGTCGGTAGTATCAGGATGGGAGCAGAGAGAACGCGCTGCTTGAGTCCTTGGAAGGCCGTCTCAGCTTCTCTTCCCCACAAAAACCTTGCATTGCCACCCTTGGTTAAAGCTGAGAGAGGGGCTGCCACCAAGCTGAAGTTCTTGATGAACTTGCGGTAAAAGTTTGTGAAGCCCAGGAAACGCTGAACTTCCTTAACGGATTTGGGGGTGGGCCAATCCGCTACCGCCCCTACCTTCCTGGGGTCCATTTGGACTCGACCGGGTTCCACTACAAATCCCAGGAATTGTACTCGGGATGAATGGAATTCACATTTTTCCGGCTTAACGTACAGATGGCTGTCCAGGAGGCGTTTGAGTACTTGTCTGACATGCTTAGTGTGTTCTTGAAGGGAGCTCGAAAAGATGAGGATGTCATCCAAGTAAACGAACACAAATATGTTAAGCATATCCCTAAGCACATCGTTTATGAGCGCTTGGAACACCGCTGGGGCGTTGGTCAGGCCGAAGGGCATCACCAAGTATTCATAGTGACCAGTAGGCGTGTTGAAAGCGGTCTTCCACTCGTCACCAGGTCTGATCCGCACAAGATGGTATGCGTTCCGCAGGTCAAGCTTAGTGAAAACAACTGCTTCCTGGAGCAGCTCGAAGGCTGTGGCCATAAGGGGTAGCGGGTAACGGTTACGGACGGTTATGGCATTGAGTCCCCGGTAGTCGATGCAAGGACGTAATCCACCGTCTTTCTTGGCCACAAAGAAAAACCCTGCTCCCGCCGGGGAGGTGGATGGACGCATGAGGCCTGCTTCCAGAGCGTCCTTGATGTAGGTATCCATAGCAGCTCGTTCGGGTGGAGATAGGGAAAAGATCCGACCCCTGGGGGGGCAAGTGCCCGGAAACAGGTCGACGGGGCAATCGTAAGGTCTATGGGGTGGTAGCATGGTGGCCCTCTGTTTGCTAAACACCAGTTTGAGGTCATGGTAACACTCGGGAACTCGGGTCAGGTCGATGGATTCTAAAGACTCGGGAGTAGAACTCGGGAATTCTGGAAAATACAAGTAGCTTGGCACGTAGGACCCCACTGCTTGATAGTGCCCACAGACCAGTCGATGTGAGGGTTATGGCTGTGAAGCCAGGGGTATCCAAGGACGAGAGGGAACTCGGAACAGGAGATCAAATGGAAGTTCATCAATTCCTGGTGTTGTGAAACTGAAAGTCGCAAGGAGGTAGTGACATGAGTGACAAGTCCAGATCCCAAAGGGCTTCCATCCAATGTAGTGACCCTCATGGGTTCACTTAGAGGTTCAGAGGGAACGCCATTCTCCTTCGCCCAGACACCATCCATGAAGTTACCTGCGGCTCCAGAGTCTACCAAGGCTTGAAGGTGAAGCTTGTGGTTGTCCCAGGAGAGGGTGACTGGAATGAGCAGACGGGAGTTGGACGGATGGGAGGAGGTTATGTTTCCCGTTACAGTTCCCCCGGTCTGTACGGGACAGAGCGTTTCCCTGGAGCCCGGGACACGTGGAACGGAAATGGCCCGGTTTGCCGCAATATAGACAGCGTCGCTCCCTCATCCGGCGGTCTCTCTCAGCCTGGGAGATGCGTCCAATCTGCATGGGTTCCGATGGAGCCAGCGAGGATAAAGGTGGGGACTCGGAGCTGGGACTGATAGGGGCTAGAGGTCTACGGTTGAGTTCTCTCTCTCTCAGACACTGGTCAATGCGTGAGGCCAACTTGATCAGGGACTCGAGATTGTCCGGTGGTTCCCGAGTGGCCAGTTCATCTTGGATAGTGTCGGAAAGGCCTTTCAGAAAGCACACCGTGAGCGCCTCGTTGTTCCAGCCACTTGCTGCTGCCACCGTGCGGAACTGGATGGCATAGTCCGTCACGCTGCGCCAACCTTGGTGGAGAGTCAGGAGCTGTTTGGCTGAGTCAGAATCAGTGCTTGGGCCTTGAAACACTTGTTTGAATTCCTCAGCAAAGGCAGAGTAGCTGGCACAGCAGGAACTATGGGCATCCCACACAGCAGTAGCCCAGGCCAGGGCTTTTTCCAACAGCAGGGTGATGATATAAGCGATCTTAGACCGGTCGGTGGGAAACGACGAGGGTTGTAGCTCAAAGGAGAGAGAACATTGGGTGAGAAACCCTTTACAAGCACTTGGATCACCTGAGAACCGTTGGGGAGGTGGAAGACGAGGTTCAGCCAGGGGTTAACTGCCATGGGTACGTGAATCTGAGGTACTGGGACGGGAACTGTTGCCGGGGTAAGACGATCAGATATTTGCTTAATGGAAGTCAGCATCTCCGACAGAAGATGAGAATGTCTAGCCATTAAGGCCTCTTGCTGAACCAGGGCGGCTTCGTGGCGTTGGACAGTCTCCTGGTGGTGGGACAGCATGGCAAAAAGGTCCTGGGAACTGGCTGCCTCTGGGTTCATTTATGGCTCTGTGTTTCTGTCAGGACCCGGTTACGAACCTGGGTCTCCGGAGTGAGAAACAGTCACTTGACCAACTGAGCCACGAATAGTCAGCAGAACCCAGAAGATGAGGCAGACACAGCAGTACTTAAGACGGTGTATTTAATAAAGTAAAAAGGAGAAGTCCTTCAATACAAAAATGGTAAATCCAAAAGGTGGTAGGAATAGCACAAAAAAGCCTTAAGAGATACTCAAAAACAAAAACAGAATTCCACAAGAGCATCCACTGGAATCGACAAGAATACACAGAACACTAGGGCTGGGTGCTAACATACAAACACAGAGCACAGAACTGAGGGAAACTAAGGGTTTAAATACAATCAGGGGAAAACGAGGCACAGGTGCAAATAATAATGGGGAACAAGGGAAAAAACATAAGGTCAAAAAGCACAATGGGGGCATCTAGTGACCAAAACCCGGAACAACCCTGGCCAAATCCTGACAGTGAGTTTCTGAGTAATTTTATCATCTGAAACGTTATAGTAGTGAGTTTTTGTATAGTTTGTTTTTTGCTGATAAAAGTGGTTTGTTTATTTGGGTACTGAAGATTGGTTATTCTAGGAGTGGATTTAACTTAATTAAGCATTTTTTCTGGTGTGTTTAAGTAGGATTCTTCATACTGGGACGGATGGAAGTTATCTAAAATATGTGTGTTGAAGGAGCCAAGGGAAAATACGTTACATTGTTATTAAATATCTGGGATTATAATCTTGGAGAGAATGAGGCCATAAATGACCAAATTGGAAAAGGCCTGGAAGTTTTGATTAATCATTGGTTAGGGGTTTGGAATTATTGTTTGAATCACTGAAGAGAAAGTGTTTCAGGATTCTGATTTACAATATTAGCTGTGAAGTTTTTGAATGGGCTATTAATGATTTGGTATTGTAACAGAGAAAAAAAAATCCTATTTATCATTGAGAATAAATAGGGGAAGATAAGATACATTGAGGTTTGGATAGGAGATATATTAAGCCAATAGGGCAGGGAATTACATAGAAAAATAAGTTTCAGTTCTTAGGGGTGATAAATTACTGTAGATAAGGTATTCCACACTTTGCAACATATATTAAATTCATGTTATTTTCAGATAGAATACTGAGGGTCCCTGAAGGAAAGAGCTTGTTAGTGTAGGAAGGATTTTGATATGATTAGCATTTGTTTTGACTTTGTTTGGTTATTAGGAGTTTTTAAATATTATTAAATTTAACAGGAATATAGGACATCTGTGATGATTTAGGATTATTGTTAGGATTAAGATAGATTGATTAAGGAAATGTAAGGACTTGAGAGAGTGCCACACATAGACATGTTTTTTCTAAAATCAATGATTTTTAGATAAAGTCAAACAGTTAGAAGCTTAGTGGTATTTGAGAGATATGAGAGAAAAGGGTTACGGTTAAAATCGTTAAATATATATATTTAAGAAAATATATAAGTAGCACAGATACTTCTTAAAAGTAGATAAGAAACTTGACAGGGAATTGGTACAGGATTGACATGAATGGACGCCCAAGGGAGAATTGGACATGTGGAAAATGAAAGGGGCTCCTACATGATGATGTCAGACATAAGGATAATTTACTAATCTTACCTAAGTCATTGTTTAAGAGTAGGCAAGGTTGTTACCTGGGCAGAGCCAGGTAACAAAGGGGGGATGGGTAAATGGTGTTCTAGGATAGGGTGTGACCTACGGGATAATTAACTGATAAAATTATTAGCTAATCATCAGATATAACAAATGAGAATCTGTTTGTTAACCAAACCTGTATGTCCAAGATTTTATACACTACAGGTGAATTACAGGTGAAGTCACTCAATCCAGTCCCTGAGGCCAGTTGGGGGACCATACCAAGGACTTCTGGTGACAGCTAGCAGAATGAACTACCCGGATTCATATCACACTGCGGGAGGGCAAGACACAATGCCACTGTCGAACAATAACAGAGTTCAAGAGGAGAACTGGAATTAACTCTTGAAACTCCCCATCCCAGATCCGGGATCGTGACTAAAGCCTCAGGCTCATTAGCATAAAGCAACGTTAACGATTTCTGAAAATTGCAAATAAAATGAAAATAATGCGTCTGCTCTCAAGCTTAGCCTTTTCTTAACAACACTGTCATCTCAGATTTTCAAAATATGCTTTTGAACCATAGAAATTGACTAATTTGTGTAAGAGTATGCAAAGCTAGCTTAGCATTTTGAGTAGCATTTAGCACGCAACATTTTCACAAAAACCAGATAACCAAATAAATAAAATAATTTACCTTTGAAGAGCTTCAGATGTTTTCAATGAGGAGACTCTCAGTTACATACCAAATGCGCAGTTTTTCCTGAAAGCGTCTGTGTGTAGGAGAAATCGTTCCGTTTTGTACATCGCATCTGGCTACCGAAACGAACCGAAAATTCAGTCACCTACAACGTCAAACTTTTTCCGAATTAACTCCATAATATCGACCGAAACATGGCAAACGTTGTTTGGAATCAATCCTCAAGGTGTTTTTTCACATATCTCTTCATTGATATATCGTTCGTGGAAGCTTGCATTCTTCTCTAAATTCCATGGAAAAATACTTGCAGCTGACTTTTGCGCACCAATTTCGGCGCAGGACACCGGGCGGACACCTGGTAAATGTGGTCTCTTATGGTCAATCTTCCAATGATATGCCTACAAATACGTCACAATGCTGCAGACACCTTGGGGAAACGACAGAAAGGGCAGACTTACTCCTCTCGCATTCACAGCCATATAAGGAGACAATGGAAAACAGAGCCTCAAAAATCCTGCTCATTTCCTGGATGCCGTCTCATCTTGGTTTTGCCTGAAGCTCACGTTCTAGGGCACGCACAGAAAATATCTTGGTAGTTCTGGACACGTCAGAGTGTTTTCTTTCGAAAGCTATCAATTATATGCATAGTCGAGAAAATATCAAAATATCTTGTTTAAAACGGGAACGTTTTTCATCCAAAAATGAAATAGCGCCCCCATAGCATCAAGAGGTTAACAGAATACTGGGGGCCATCTCTCGAATTAAAAATACCTTACCTGTCCTTTCCTCACTGTTCTTGTTCATAGAAGTGAAAATGTGTCTGACGCTTGCTAATGATGTGTTTTCTGGAAGAGGGTGGGGCTTTATAGGTGAGCTGTTCATCCTGTGCTGTATGGTTGGAGATCTTATTGCTACACCATGAACCCGAGAAGGCCAGAGGGTAATATTGACATAGTTAAACAAGGAGAAATTAGTATTAACCAAGCATAAGAGATCACTTGATCTGGATAAACAGGAAGTGAGAGTAGGATAGGGAGGGATGTCTCAGTGGAGTTCTATGTAGACCAAGTGATGTCTCTGACTCCTTGGCATTTCAGGACTAAGAGTAGCTATGGAAGACATCTATGCAAGTCTCTGTGTTATAGCTCACATCAAGTGAGAAGGCTACATAAATCTACATACCCAGCATGGAAGGAGATGGAGTGTAGTGAAAGTAAGGGTTTCAGTTGATAACCTAGTGCATTCCAGGGATAGAGCAGCTGATTGTTCTATAGGCAGCAGAATACAAGCATAGTCCCTGCCAAAGCAGATACTGACTGTGGAGTTGTCCAGAGCCAAGAGCCGGTGTGGATAGTTCAGAAATGGAATTATTCACCTAAGGGAACAGCCTGTATGGTAAAGCTATTCATGGAAGCAGGAAAGCCAGATAATAAGTTGTATGGATTTGCACTATTTATATCCACATGTTCCTCTGAAATCTGAGCTTCCTCCTTTCACAGAGGCAACGGGAGACTGTTTATTGTTTGATTCAGTATAGTACTCCTGAGAAATATGTGAGGTAAAATCAGTACTGCAATAGGACAGATAATGTTACTTCTGATGCGACCAATGAGTGATTTGGCAGGCTGGTTGAGATCTGAGGATTTCAGTAAGATAAGGAGGCTCAGGGCTCACATCTGTTGAATGTGTGGGAGAATGACATGATGGCCGAGTATTACTGGCTAATTGAACAGAGGTATGTGTACTGGTACATTTGAGAATGACATGACATGGTGTTGACTAAACGGGAGAAAAGAAGTACCCCGACTGGGTCTTTTGATGATAGGGTTTGTATTAATAACATTGTGGATCCAAGGGTGGCAGATGAGATCAAAGCTATAAATTAGATCCTGGCAGGATTAGAGTTAAGTATTTTTTGGTGGTCCACTCTCAATGAGAATGGATTGGATCGATTATATCTATTAAAAATCAGCAGCGCTTCACCAATTATATTAGAGATGTAATGAATGACTTGACAGAATAGAATAGTCTTGGATGATTACTGGCTGAAGAGGGTGGGAGTGAAGGTAATTTGACTCCGAGATATACAGTTGGGATGGATCAGTGACCAAGGCCTTGTCTGGTTTACACACCCTAGTTCACGAGTTGAAAATTAACTCAGGGGTGGATACTTCTCAGAATAATTGGGTTGATAGTGTTTGGAAGATGGAAAACTGTTATGATTACTGTGTTATGGGCTACCTTCACCTGTGTGACTGTGTTAGTGTTGTGCGGATGTGTTCTATTCCGTGTGTGAAAGTTCTCATTTCCAGGACTCTGGAGAAATCAATGACAATTCAGATGGTGAGATATGGACCCATTCTAAGCTCTGACCAGTGGAATGATGATTACAGGACCCTGGGTACAGTGGAAGAATCCAGATCCTTTCACTCGCGAGGAGACCATATTTGATGTTTAGGAAATTTAGATGTTTTCTTATTTCAATGTATAGACTGTTTTTTCATGAAGATTAACAGAAAATCCTGATAAGTATAATTAAGATTCTGATGTAGGATAGAACAGTCATGAAAGTTGATTATGTACATACATGTATTGGTTGTCTTCTTTTAGGATATCATTGAAGTTTCCTTTTAGTGTTTAATGAAAGTATGAATTGTTTAGTCATTTTCAGGGTGGATTGTTGAATTTATTATGGATTTATTATGGATAAATGAATAAACAATATCCCAATTTTAAATAGAATTCCATCTAGGTAACCTTATACTTATACTGTTTTATAAGTGATTGACAATATGAGTTCATAAGAAGGGATTGTGTGACAGGACAAGGAGTAATAAAAAGTTAATGAACACTATTCCAACTAGGCAGGAACAAATAGGTTGTGGACTGTGTAAACACATAAGGTCATTAGCCTATGGTTGACCCAACTGAAACTTAGCTCTGGGGTTTTTAGATAAGGCAGTGAGTGCATTCCTAGGTTTTCTTTTAATTATAACTGTCAGTTCAGTGGTGATCGATAATGTTGAGGGGTCAAAAGTTATCTGGGAGTGTGTTAGTAAGTTAGAATGAACTTTTCACCTTACTTTGTCCCAGTCGAGAGGAGGGGGTTCGGTTATGGCAGTGAAATGACGTCATGATCTGTATATAAACTGATGCATGTGTTTGGGTGGGAGCGCGCTCCGAGAATAAATTCTATTACCTATTATTTAAAGACTGGTCTGCGTCTATTTTATGCAAACAAGAAATCTTACAAATTCTCATAAAATAGATTAAGGGCTTTCAATTGAAGAAAGCACATTGGCATAATTCAATTATACTAACATTAACAAACTCCATTCTCGCCTTGACGATCAGAGGAGTTGCAGTGAGGCTCGTTACGCGCAGCAGTATTTCGGAAAGTTGTATTTTCAACAAATTCATTGAAGATATCATGGCGAATAAATTAGGAAAAGTGAAGTCAAAGATTAAAGTGAAAGTGAAAAAGTGAAAGTGAGAATGATTTTTTGTTTGAGGAATGAGTGTTATGATTCAAACAGGAACTGAGGAGCTGTTTCTGCAAGGACAGGACGTACTTCTGAATGGGTAAGTGCTAATGCCGTTTTATGAAATATAAATATATATATTTATTTTTTTTGTTGCAAAAAAATATATATACTGTGTACATTTTTTTATTTGCAATGAAATGTGTGGTTTGTTTGTGTGTATGTGTATACATATATATATGTCATGTCTTGTTATGTCTGTTCCTGTCCTTTCTCTTCACTCTGTCTCTCTCTGCTGGTCTTTTTAGGTTACCTTCTCTGTCTCTCATTCTTCAGCTGTTCTACATCTCCCCTAACTAGCTGTGGTGTCGTCCCGTTTGCTTCCACCTTGTCCTATCCTGTCGGAGGAGCCTGGCAGGTGCATCCTGCATTATACTACGTTCTTTGTTCCATTGACTACGTTGGATGAGGATTTATGCCATTCCTGTTTTTCATTAAAGAACTTTTTTCTGTTAAAACCGCTTTTGGGTCTTCACTCAAGTGAAGAATCAGACCAAGAATGGACCCAGCGGCTCCGGACCCTTTTCACTCCGCCGTCGAGATCCAGGGAGCGATGCTAGGCAGACACGAGGAGGAATTGTGCTGCTCGACATGCCGTATAAGACAGGTTCACCAACTCCACCTCGATATATTATAAGGAGGAGATGATACGTTTTCCATATAACGGATTATTCTAGATTATATTTTCCATTTTTTTATTCAAATGGAATGGCTCCCCCTCTCCACATCACTGCCACCTGTCGCATCACTGCCACCCTCCTCCGCCGGCTCGGATGCTGAACTGCGGCTCCGCTGGTCAACCTCATGTCCAGTAAAAGCAGAGCTCATCAGTAAGAGGAGGGCTACTGGTGAGCGCAACTACTCAGGCCTCTCCTTCTGGATCACGCACTACCTTTCCGGTCCATCTCCGCTGGCCCGGTTCATAATGACATTCCTCTCAGACAGTTAGGGAGCCCACGGCCTTGTTCGCTTTAGATGGTAGTTCTCTCCCCAAGATTCAGCGTGAGACGCTGCCTTTAACAATCATAGCTTAAAACCATTTCTTTTCTAATTTTTCGTTCACCTTTTACACCTGTTGTTTTGGGTCATCCCTGGCTAGTGCGCCATAACCCTTCTATTAATTGGTCTAGTAATACTATCCTATCCTGGAATGTTTCTTGTCATGTGACCTGTTTAATGTCTGCTATCCCTCCTGTTTCCTCTGTCTCTTCTTCACAGGAGGAGCCTGGCGATTTGACAGGGGTTCCATTTTTCCTCTGTCTCTTCTTCACAGGAGGAGCCTATTTGACAGGGGTGCCGGAGGAGTATCACGATCTGCGCACGGTGTTAGGTTCCAACTTATCCACTCTGTCCTCCTCGAGGATTCCCGCCGGTACCAAGTTTTTTTTTTGTTCAGAAGAAGGACGGGTCCCTGCGCCCATGCGTGATTATCGAGGGCTGAATGACATAACAGTTAAGAATCGTTATCCGCTTCCTCTTTATGTTTCAGGGAGGGGGACGAGTGGAAGACGGCGTTTAACACTCCGTTAGGGCACTTTGAATACCGGGTTCTTCCTTTCGGCCTCGTTAACGCTCCAGCTGTCTTTCAGGCACTAGTTAACAAATATCCTGATTTTTTCACCGTCTCTCTCGATTCATGTGGAACTGTGCCGCCTCTGTCCCTTTTCTCGGTTCCGTTATTTCCGCTGAGGGCATTAAGATGTTGATTGGCCCGTTCCTAAGTCACGCGCCGAGCTGTTTAGTAATTTCGGTCAGTGTAGGGAGGGTGGTTGACAAAAGGTTTTTTAGGAACCTTGAGTACATCCGTTCAGCCAAACGACTTAATGCGCGTCAGGCTCGTTGGGCTCTGTTTTTCGCTCGTTTCGATTTTTATACAATTAATGTGGTGGCCCACTCAGGAACGTGTTTGTGGTTTTCAAATAATCCTGCTTAACCTGCTCTCCCATTCCCTCTCGACCGTGGTCTCACATCGCTTTTTATATTTTCCATGTCAGATTATATTTTCCATTTTTTTATTCAAATGGAATGGAGTAGAACAGCAAACACACACATGGCCACTGCGCCTGCTACTCCTCTCCATTTCCATATGAAATAGCCATTGGGTGCTGTTCAGGGGAGGGCAGTACCAGTTAGGTGTAGCAGGGTGGAAAGTTTTTTTAAATTCTTTATACAATAAATGTGTGTTTCTTTTAACCTTTGTATTCTGAGTATGACACCCTTGTGGGTGTCAAAAGGGGGAGTTGAAAAGCATATATCAGTTGTTGATTTTTTCTGTTTCTGTAAAAAAAATGAATGAATGATAAACTTTTTATTATTTTCATGAAATGCTATTAACATATTACTATGTTGTGACCCCTAAAATAAAGGATAAGGAGTGACACCCTAGGGGGTGTCAAAAGGGGGACTCAAATTTAGCACAGTTTTATTCTGTTTTTAAATGAGCTGTTGTTGTAACGATTCTCGTGTTGTGAAGGAGAAGCGGACCAAAATGTAGCGTGGTATTCTTGAGACATGTTTAACAAAGAAAAAAACGAACAATACAAAAACAACAAAACGGACCGTGAAAATCTATACAGCCTATCTGGTGTCAATAAACACAGAGACAGGAACAATCACCCACAAACACACAGTGAAACCCAGGCTACCTAAATATGGTTCCCAATCAGAGACAATGACTAACACCTGCCTCTGATTGAGAACCATATCAGGCCAGACATAGAAATAGACAAACAAGACATCCAAAATAGAATGCACACTCAGATCACACCCTGACCAACCAAAACATAAAAACATACAAAGTAAACTATGGTCAGGGTGTGACAGTTGTTCTCTTTTGAAATTAGGGTTTTAAGTTTCTAGGTGGCTGGTAGCCATCTAGTACATAGTGGGATCAAATGGAGGACATGAAGGTATTTTAAACTTTGTAGCTTTTATATGATTCATTGATACATTTTTTATTCACATCCAATATGGGGGGATTGTGAGGGTTGAAAATATGCTTGGCCTATCATGAGGATGTTTGTGTGTGTTAGAAGTAACATTAGCGGAAAGGCTATGGCTAACCTTGGGTTTAGGCAGTTATCATAAGTTGTGGGGGACACATACAGAACGTAGTGTAGCAAAAGACTGTCTTTTGTTAGAACTCAAACTTAGCAATAACAGTAACCAGATGTGTGATAACGGTATCTAGGTTATAAGCGCATAGATATTCTACACAGCAACAGTTACATCTATCAACTGGAGCGCCCGGGGGCTGGGACCAGCCTGTGCGCCAACGATAGGTGAGTGAGTTTAAACCACGCCCAGTCTCTACTCTGACAGGCCAGCTCAGAAGAGGAACTACTTCTGTCAGAGTATTTTAGAAGATTAAATTAGTGTGTTGGCTAGTTCTCTGTTCTGCCCTGCGTGGTATTACAGCGAACCTGTATATATGAAAATTGCATTTACCATTTATTGCTTAGCTAATAAAAGTACATAGTATACAATCGGTGACTCAGTGTCATAACTTGTTCTGATACCAGATTCAAATTGACGCAACCCTAACACTTGGTATCCCCCTTTCCCTTGGGGCAAGCCCACATCATAGCTAAGAGTTGGCGACAGTTAGTTTTGACTATTATGCTGCTAGGCAAGTCAGTTAAGAACACATTCTTATTTACAATGACGGCCTACCAGGGAACAGTGGGTTAACTACCTTGTTCAGAATGACAGATTTTTACCTTCTTAGCTTGAGGATTTGATCCAGAAACATTTCAGTTACTAGCCCAATGCTCTAACCACTATCCACCACACCTATCACACCAAATGTGAATGCTAAAGGGGCATGGATTTGTGTAATGTGAACAAATAAACTCTCTGCATTATGACTTTACAATGGATAGAGGATATAGAAGTGACAGAACACGAGCACTTAAATTAATAGGAAAAGGGGGCATAACACATTTAATGTACAGTTCTTGCAAAACTATTTAAATGTAATGGAGAGTGATAATGTTACATCTAGTTTGACAGATGTATTTTTTTATTACCTCATACCAAAGTCCACTGATTTCAACAGTTTAAATTATGCTGTACATTATGTAGTATTTCAACATATCAGCATGATCAGAAATTGCTAGTTTGATGGACTGTGCCTAATGACTGTGGATGGAATCTAAAACTTCAGCCAATGAAATATGATTTAAATAAAAGCATTCTGTCAAGGCCTCTTTAAGGCCCATAGTGTGATTCCATATGTGCTATTTCATAGTTTTGATGTCTTCACTATTATTCGACAATGTAGAAAATAGTAAAAATAAAGAAAAACCATTGAATGAGTAGGTGTGTCCAAACTATATTTTACAGCACATAAATGACCAGCCATTTACTAAGAAATAACATGTCAATGACACAGTAATTATGTTACAGTAGTGTACACACATCCAGTGACCTTTAGGCGAGGGTCACGTCAAGAAAATCTGTTACATTTTACATTACAGTGTAAGTACAGTATAATAATGAGTAATTACAATACTGTTGCACTGTACTTACAGGAATAATTCCACTGTAATAAAGGCACTGTAATATAAGTGTTACCAAAACATCTAGCTCAAAGAAAATAATGAAATCTGTAGTGCTCACCATTCTCCACGCTTTGTAGCTGAGCAGCATTCTTCAAGCATTTCCTCTGAATGCCTCTCAACTTCATTCATCACAATGTTTTTCTCGTATTTTTATTATGTGAATGTTGTGCTATAAATGCCTATGTGGACTTACTGTACAGCAGAGCACTCTGAAAAGACAAAACTGAGAAAGATACTCCTTTATTCTAAGTGTTAATAAATGATCTACATTTCACAATTCTGGCCAAAGGTTAGAGATCACTCAATTGTGTCACCACACAAAACGTTATGTAAGACTGTGATATAAAAGTGATGTTAGTTACTTATAAACAGACCCATTTAGGATCCTTCACTGTTATCCCCCTAAAACCCCTACCCCCTAATAGAAAAACAATCATCTTACTGTTATACTGGTTTTCTTGTACTAACAGGTGTCTTTTTCTACTAGCACTGACTTTGTAATGACTGGTTTTGACAAATACTGTCATATCTAGCAACCTTTAGTTGAATGAGCTGACTGTAAGTGGCTCTGGAGAAGAGCGTCTGATAAATTATCAAAAAGTAAAAATGTAAGATATTGTTAAATTAAAATATATTGAATTTGGCCATCAATGGCCCTTCAATAATTAGGTGCGTGACACCTCTGATACCATAATAATCATATTATTATTATTACAAAAGTATAATCAATGCTTGTAGTTCCAATAACATGACTTTACCACAACCATATCCATGTCACAGTTGTAGTGCGTTAGTGTCTGCTTTGTGTGTTTATATGTTTTGTTTGGTCAGGGTGTGATCTGAGTGGGCATTCTATGTTGTGTGTCTAGTTTGTCTGTTTCTGTGTTTGGCCTGATATGGTTCTCAATCAGTGGCAGGTGTTAGTCATTGTCTCTGATTGGGAACCATATTTAGGTAGCCTGTTTGGTGTTGGGTTTTGTGGGTGATTGTCCTTTTGTCCTTAGGTCTGTCGTGTGCCAGTTTGCACCAGTATTAGGCTGTTTCGGTTTTCGTGTATTGTTTATTGTCTTTTCATATTGATTTGTGTTTACTTCAGTTTTATTAAACATGGATCGCAATAGACACGCCGCATTTTTGTCCGACTCTCTTTCACCTATAGAAAACCGTGACAGTTAGTACCACCAACTGTTCATGCAATGTTACTACAGGTGGTTCTGAGTTCCTTGTTGAGTGAGTGGTGATTGTTTTTTGTCCCAGTGAAAGTAAGTCATTTACCTACAAGTAGTTGTACTGTAGATGGCAATAGCTCACTAGTTTCATGCACTTGTCATGCAGTTAGTCCCATTTGAATGATGGCAGAATGTAAGACTGTAGTGGTCTATGGGTATGGGTGGACTGTGACCAGAAATTGGCCCTGGCATTTTAAACACATTAACACTTTTTTTCCCTTGTGGCCCCCACACCGGCACATTTTTGTTCTCAAGTCCCCCATTGTTAGCCAGATAGTGATTATTTTGAGCAAAAAACCCAAGTTAGACAGGCCCACTGGGCTAATGATGGCCAGTCCGCCCCTGGCTACTGGACACTATAGGCCACATTTGAATTATAATTATAACAAATTAATTACATTTGAAAAAGTTCTAAACATTGTCCCTTCTTTTGTTTGATATGAGAGGAATGCTTCATGGTGTGCATTTCATGTCAATTGGCTTCGTCTCGTTTGCCTTCAGTTTGTCATTTTAGGTGCCAGTGCCCAATGTTGGTGCAAATGTTTGCAACAGTTTCTACCTCTAATTATTAGCATTGTCTATCCAAAAATGGTATGTAATAGGCAGAATCTACCACACACCCAGAGCTGATTAGTCGATAGTTAGTGATCGTAAGATGGCGCCAGAGAAGAAGGCTGACATTTTAAATGTTCATAACCAATTGTGTTGTTTTGTTCGTTTCTGCTAGCATACGTGCAATCTTTGGAAAATAAAATCGATGACGTACGCAGAAGATTAAACTACCAATTGGACATTCAAAACTGTAATATCTTATTCTTCAGAGTCGTGGCTGAACAACGACATTATCAACATACAGCTGCCTGGTTATACACTGTATCAGCAGGACAGGACAGAGGCGTCTCGTAAGACAAGAAGTGACGGACTGTGTATTTTTGTTAATAACAGCTGGTGCACGATATCTAAGGAAGTATTGAGGTTTTGCTCACCTGGGATAGAGTATCTAATGATAAGCTGTTAACCACATTATCTACCTAGAGAATTTTCATCTGTATTTTTCATAGCTGTGTACATACCACCACAGACCGATGCTGGCACTAAGACCGCACTGAATGAGCTGTATTCCGCCATAAGCAAACAGGAAAACGCTCACCCAGTGGTGGTGCTCCTAGTGACCGGGTACTTTAATTTCAGGGAAACTTAAATCTGCCTTGCTGAATTTCTGTCAGCATGTTAAATGTGCAACTCTGGACCACCTTTACTCCACAGACAGAGATAAATACAAAGCTCTCCCTCACCCTCCATTTGGAAAATCTGACCATAATTCTATCCTACTGATTCCTGATTATAAGCAAAAATGAATAAAGCAGGAATTATTTGCGATTTTCAGAAATCGTTAACGTTGCGTTATGCTAATGAGCCTGAGGCTTTATTCACGATCCCGGATGGGGAGTATCAAGAGGTTTAAACAGCTTGGAAAATTCCAGAAAATGATGTCATGGCTTTAGAATCTTCTGATAGGCTAATTGACATCATTTGAGTTAATTGGAGGTGTACCTGTGGATGTATTTCAAGGCCTACCTTCAAACTCCGTGCCTCTTTGCTTGACATCATGGGAAAATCAAAAGAAATCAGCCAAGATCTCAGAAATAAAATGGTATACCTCCACAAGTCTGTTTCATCCTTGGGAGCAATTTCCAAATGCCTGAAGGTACCACGTTCATCTGTACAAACAATAGTACGCAAGTATAAACACCATGGGACCATGCAACCGTCATGGTGCGGCAGGGTAGCCTAGTGGTTAGAGCGTTGGACTAGTAACCAAAAGGTTGCAAGTTCATATTCCTGAGCTGACAAGGTATAAATATGTTGTTCTGCCCCTGAACAGGCAGTTAAAACTCACTGTTCCTAGGCCATCATTGAAAATAAGAATTAGTTCTTAGCTGAATTTCCTAGTTAAATAAAGGTAATACAAATAAAAATACCTCTCAGGAAGGAGATGTGTTCTGTCTCTGAGAGATGAACATACTTTGGTGTGAAAAATGCAAATCAATCCCAGAACAACAGCAAAGGACCCTGTGAAGATGCTGGAGGAAACAGGTACAAAAGTTTCTATATCCACATTAAAACAAGTCCTATATCGACATAACCTGAAAGGCCGCTCAGCAAGGAAGAAGCCACTGTTCCAAAATAGCCAGACTATAGTTTGCAACTGCACATGGGGACAAAGATTGTACTTTTTTGAGAAATTTCCTCTGGTCTGATGAAACAAAAATAGAACTGTTTGGCCATAATGACCATCATTATGTTTGGAGGAAAAAGGGGGAGGCTTGTAAGCTGAAGAACACCATCTCAAATTTGAAGCACGGGGGTGGCAGCATCATGTTGTGGGGGTGCTTTGCTGCAGGAGGGACTGGTGCCCTTCACAAAACAGATGGCATCATGAGGGAGGTAAATTGTGTGGTTATAATGAAGCAAAATCTCAAGACATCAGTCAGGAAGCTAAAGCTTTGGCGCAAATGGGTCTTCAAAATGGACACTGACCCCAAGCATACTTCCAAAGTTCTGGCAAAATGGCTTAAGGACAACAAGGTCAAGGTATTGGAGTGGCCATCACAAAGCCCTGACCTCAATCGCATAGAAAATGTGTTTGCAGAAATGAAAAAGCATGTGCGAGCAAGGAGGCCTACAAACCTGACTCAGTTACACAAATCAAATCAAACCAAATGTATTTATATAGCCCTTCGTACATCAGCTGATATCTCAAAGTGCTGTACAGAAACCCAGCCTAAAACCCCAAACAGCAAGCAATGCAGGTGTAGAAGCATGGTGGTTGGGAAAAACTCCCTAGAAAGGCCAAAACCTAGGAAGAAACCTAGAGAGGAACCAGGCTATGAGGGCTGGCCAGTCTGCTTCTGGCTGTGCCGGGTGGATATTATAAAAGAACATGGCCAAGATGTTCAAATGTTCATAAATGACCAGCATGGTCAAATAATAATACACCAGCTCTGTCAGGAGGAATGGGCCAAAATTCACCCAACGTATTGTGGGAAGCTTGTGGAAGGCTACCCAAAACGGTTGACCCAAGTATAAATAATTTAAAGGCAATGCTACCAAATACTAATTGAGTGTATGTAGACTTCTGACCCACTGGGAATGTCATGAAATAAATAAATGCTGAAATAAACCATTCTCTCTATTATTATTCTGACATTTCACATTCTTAAAATAAAGTATTGATTCTACCTGACCTAACACAGGGAATTTTTACTAGGATTAAATGTCAGGAATTGTAATAAACTGAGTTTTAATGTATTTGGCTAAGGTGTATGTAAACTTCCACCTTCAACTGTATGTGAGAATGCTGTTCATTGACTACAGCTCAGCGTTCAACACCATAGTGCTGTCGAAGCTCGACAATAAGCTAGAGACCCTGGGACTAAACACCTCCTTCTGCAACTGGATTTCCTGATTGGCTGCCCCCAGGTGATAAGGGTAGGTAACAACACATCCACAACGCTGATTCTTAACACAGGGGCCTCTCATGGGTGCATGCTCAGTCCCTTCCTGTACTCCCTGTTCATTCATGACTGCACAGCCAGGCACGACACTAACACCATCATTTAGTTTGCCAATGACACAACAGTGGTAGGCCTAATCTCTGACAATGACGAGACAGCCTATAGGAGGAGGTCAGAGACATGACCGTGTGGTTTCAGGACAACAACCTCTCCCTTAATGTGATCAAGACAAAGGAGATGATTGTGGACAACTGGAAAAAGAGGACCGAGCACTCCCCCATTCTCATCGAAGTGGCTGTAGTGGAGCAGGTTGAGAGCTTCAAGTTCCTTGGTGTCCACGTCACCAACAAACTAACATGGTCCAAGCACAAAAATACAGTCGCAAAGAGTTAACAACAAAACCTTTTACCCCTCAGGAGACTGAAAAGATTTGTATGGGTCCTCAGATCCCCAAAAGGTTCTACAGCTGCACCTTCGAGAGCATCATGACTGGTTGCATCACTGCCTGGTATGGCAACTGCTTGGCCTCCGACAGCAAGGCACTACAGAGGGTATTGCGTACGGCCCAGCACATCACTGGGGCCAAGCTTCCTGCCATCCAGGACCTCTATAAACAGGCGGTGTCAGGGGAAGGCCCTAAAAATGGTCAAAGACTCCAGCCACCCTTGTCATAGACTTTTCTCTCTGCTACCGCACGGCAAGCGGTTCCAGAGTGCCAAGTCCAGGTCCAAGAGGCTTCTAAACAGCGCATTCCCACAATCCATAAACCATAAGACTCAAATGGCTACCCAGACTATTCACATTGCCCCCGTCACTTTTTACACCGCTGCTACTCTATGTTATCATCTATGCATAGTCACTTTAATAACTCTATCTACATGTACATATTACCTCAATTACCTCGACTAACCAGTGCCCCCCACACATTGACTCTGTACCTGCTCCCTCCTGTATATAGTCTCGCTATTGTTATTTTACTGCTGCTAGTGTCACGACTTCCACCAAAGGTGGCTCCTCTCCCTGTTCGGGTGGCGCACGGCGGTCGTCGTCGCTGGTCTACTAGCTGCCACTGATCCTTTTTCCTTTTCTTTTAGTTATGTCTGTTTTGTGTTTCACCTGGTTTTATTTGGGTTAATTAGGGGGGTGTTTATCTCAACATTTCCTTTGGGGTTGTTTTCATCTGACTGTCAGTGAGTTTGGGTTTCGTTTTCATTAGTTCATGTTTAACAGGTGGTATTTCCTTGGACTGTGTCTGAGTGGGGTTCCGTGGCTACTGCTGTAGTCCGGTGTCCTGTTATTTTTTGAGCTGGTTGAAAAAAACGCCCTTTTCTTCGAAACTTGTTTCTCCTGCGCCTAACTCCACACCCACATCTCCTTGGGGAGATCTGACAGCTAGTTACTTTTATTTCTTATTGTATTTAATATATATATTTTTAATTGCATTGTTGGTTAGGGGCTCGTAAGTGAGCATTTCACCTGTTGTTTTCGGAGCATGTGACTAATAACATGTGACTTTATTTTAACCTGATGGGGCTATGGGAAATACTGCCCCCTTTGGATGAATTGTGTGCCCAAAGTAAACAAAAAAAAAACTGTCAAAAATTGCTAATATATGCATATAATAATTATTATTGAATAGAAAACACTCTAAAGCTTCTAAAACCGTTCGAATTATGTCTGTATGTAAAGCAGAACTCACAGGGCAGCCATTCTCCCAAACTCTCTCTCTCTCCTAAGAAAGTTGCTCCAACTTTGACGTCATCGCCCCCACCCTTCCCAACCAGCTACGGATCTGGGAACAGTTTCTATTTCTTCAGCGCGCTCCTGTCTTTCAATGAGACGTGCAACGGAGAAAATAGCACGAGCTTTGACTGCTTGGTGGGCAAAATACTGAAGTGTCACGAGTTTTCAGGAGCGCGCTCTGTGAAAAAGGACTGTTTTTTCCAATCTTGTTGAAGAGAGTTCGTTACGTTTGATGTAATCGCCAATTGTTTTGTACGTTAAAAACATCCTAAAGCTTGATTCTGCACTTAGTTTGACCAGTTTAGTCGACATATAATATGTAAATTTGAAGTTTTGATGCGCAATTTTCGTGATCAGAAGTCCTTTTTGGGGTAATTCACCTGAAGATGTTAGCTTTTGCTAATACAAAGACACACCAACAACAACCAAACGTTATATTAGGTAAGTATAACTCCTTCCACGGCATTCTTGTCGAAGACCATCAAAGGTAAGGGAATATTTATGTTATAAAATTGTATTTTTGTCGAATCCAACATAGTAGAGAAATAATGCTAATGGCTGAGCGCCGTCTCAGATTATTGAATAGTGAACGAATTCTGTAACGTTAAAAATAAATGTAACACAGCGTTTGCATTAAGAAGAAGTGTATATTTCTAAATATATGTAGAACATGTATATTTAGTCAAAGTTTATGATGTTTATTGCTGTTGTCTGGCGTTAGCTGCTGGAGATATTTATAATTTCTCCGGTCATTTCTGCTGCATTTTTTGAACATGGCTCAATGTAAATGGAGATTTATGGATATAAATTGCATATTATTGAAAAAAACATAAATGTACTGTGTAACATGTGCTATTACTGTCAACTGATGAAGATTTTCAAAAGGTTAGTGAATTATTTTTCTTTTAATCCTGCGTTTGTGATTGTGCTATTTTGCATAGCCATGTGGCTACATATTGTATGTTTCCCTAGTGGTGGTTTAACATAAATATGTGCTATGTTTTCGCTGTAAAACATTTAAAAATTCTGACATGCTGGGTAGATGAACAAGGTGTTTATCTTTTATTTAAGCTATTGGACTTGTTAATGTGTGGAGGTTAAATATTTTTAAGAATATATTTGCTTTCCCTGCGCCACCGTTTTGGGCTGAAGGGGGGGGGGGGGTGTTCCCAGTTGGGAACCTTGTGCTGGGGCAAAAGGCAACATCTCTTCAAATGTTGATCTTTGGTTGCGTTGACAATCAAACACAATTCAATATCACTAACTATCATTACATTCTAACCACATCTTGAAACCCTAGGACTATTGATTTGTCTATTTTTAGTTGATTTCTGGGTTGAATTTAAGCAATAGCTGTCCTTGGCAAATGCTATAGGCCATCTTGAAGAAGTGTCACATTATGTGTACTCTTTGATAGTTGTGCAAGACAAGAAAGCATGCTTGAGTTTGTTGTCTTCCTGTATTGAACACAGATCATCCCATCTTCAATTTTATCGATCATTTACGTTTAAAAATACCTAAAGTTGTATTACAAAAGTAGTTCGAAATCTTCTAGCAAAGTTTACAGGTAACTTTTGAGATATTTTGTAGTGTTTTTCTGGATCAAACGCGCCAAATAAATTGACATTTTAGATATATATGGACGGAATTAATCGAATAAATGGACCATTTGTGATGTTCATGGGACATATTGGAGTGCCAACAAAAGAAGCTTGTCAAAGGTGAAGCATGATTTATATTTTATTTCTGCGTTTTGTGTCGCGCCTGCAGAGTTGAAATATGCTACTCTCTCATTGTTTACTGTTGTGCTATCATCAGATAATAGCATCTTATGCTTTCACCGAAAAGCCTTTTTGAAATCTGACATGTTGGCTGGATTCACGAGTGTAGCTTTAATTTGGTATCTTACATGTGTGATTTATTGAAAGTTTGATTTTATAGTATTTTAGTTGAATATGGCGCTCTGCATTTTCCCTGGCTATTGGCAAAGTGAGACGACTGCGTTCCACCTATCCCAGAGAGATTAAATGGCTTCATTGATGATGAGTGATAAAATATGGTCACACTTTATTTGCTCTGTTAAACCTTCCCTTTGGAATGACTTCGATTGCAACAGTGAATCTATTTTGTTTTTAAGTCGAGATCTCTCAACATTCATTCTCAAGAGGGCACATTGGTAATAGTATGGCGGAAAATTACAAACTCTGTTATGCACATGCTCTGTATAAGCCTTGAACCTGTACATTTCCACTGTCTGTTTGTTTCATGTAAGAAGAAGCCAGTGTTTTTCCTCTCTTGTTTTGAGTGACTTAGTCAAGCAGCCAAAGACAAACGGCCATTTGAGCAGTGTTGCCAACTAATTTTCAGAGGCAAGGCAAGTCAGTTAAGAACAAATTCTTATTTTCAATGACGGCCTGGGAACAGTGGGTTAACTGCCTGTTCAGGGGCAGAATGACAGATTTGTACCTTGTCAGCTCGGGGGTTTGAACTCGCTAGTCCAACGCTCTAACCACTAGGCTACCCTGCCGTCATTAAGTGATGAGGTCATTACGTAATAACATAAAACTGCTTCATTACGTAGAATACACAATAACGTTACTCAAATTGACTGGCCATCTCGGTGATAAATCTGATTTGACATCTGTTAGTTTATTATCACATATTTTCTTTTTTTAAAGTAATATAAACACAACACATTTTATATGATCTGATATTTTATTTTTTAAACACAACACATTGAAATATTGAACAATTACACATTACAAACTATTGAACAATTACATTTGATTAATTTTCTTTTTAACTAGTAAACCTACACATTATGAACAATTATACTTTTAAGCAGTGTATTGGTATGTAGTTAACATGCAACCTAACTGATCAACAATTATAGGTACAAGCTAATAACAAGGTATATACGCTATCTTTTTGAACAAGCAACTTAACTAAATAATGACGTGTGCACTAAGCATCTCTCTCCAGATCTCATCATTTTGTTGTGATGCTTGGCTGTCTAGCTGCTCAATGCTGTACTCCAGGTATTGCCACTGTTCTCACTCACACTGCAGTACACACTGCCACCATCAGCTGTGTGTCTCCGCCAGTTCTGGAAAGTCCACTCCTTGCATACGTACTATAAATATGATGAATCAAAGATTGGCAAGGAAATCCTCTTCATCTACACTGTCCAACTGCATTGTCATGGAGCTGGAACAAGCAGAAGAGGATGGAGTGGCCTAAAAGTTGTATGTTGCTGTGGTGCCAAACTGCTGCAGAACTTCACTTGGTAGTTTATGCTGGTAACAGGTAACACCAGCCAGCTTCAGTCTGTACCGCACCAGGAGTACGGAGTTGAGTGTGTAGTGACATTCTATTTCTTAACTTTGACTTAACCACACTCATTTGGCTGAACAGCCGTTCAACCTCCGCATTTGAGTGTGGCAAGGAGATGGCAGCGAGTGCAGCTTTGCACAGTTCTTCAAATGGATTTGACCTGGAAGAGTCTGTGTAGTTATTCACTTCACTCCAAAACTCGACTGTATTTTCAGTTGAGTCCCACCGAAACAGATGGATGTTTCACCATTTGGAAACAATTTGATCAATTGTTTGCGATTAGTACCCCAATAGCTCAGCTACTTTAATCATTTCAGGGTTGCCTTTCTTTTACTTTAGCTTTTCCTTAACACTGAACAAGGCCATGTTTCGCAAGGTGTCTAGGTTGTCGGGGAGCCTTGCTTGCAGCCCCTTGCTTAAAGCAACAATGTGGTTGATGCACTGTCTACGAATAACATTTTTTGTCCTCTGGCGCAAGACTGAGTTGGACACAGTGCTCTCGAAAAGGTACCCAAGGCATGGTGATGGACTGAGATGTCCATCAATGGCATCCTTCAGGACATCACTTTTTGCCATAGGGTTGACTACTAGGCTGCACATTAATTTTAAGAGGTGTACCAGATTGTCCAAAAGCTGGACAGGATCTGTTTGCTCTCCCTCAGCTGACTTCACTACAACTTGTATGTCGGACAGGATTGATTTCCAGAATGTCAGCTAGACGTAGTTGGTCTTGTCCATGTACATGGCGTGGAGCACATCCACCATGTAGCAATGCTCACTGGCCTTGGTCAACTGAAAGTCAACTCAAACCCACAGTTGCTCGAGCAGACAGGGCTGGCAAAAAGTGCTCTTCACTGACGAGTCGCGGTTTTGTCTCACCAGGGGTGCTGGTCGGATTCGCGGTTATCGTCGAAGGAATGAGCGTTACACCGAGGCCTGTACTCTGGAGCATGAACGATTTGGAGGTGGAGGGTCCGTCATGGTCTGGGGCGTTGTGTAACAGCATCATTGGACTGAGCTTGCTGTCAATGCAGGCATCCTCCTCTCTCATTTGGAACCCTTCCTGCAGGCTCATCCTTACATGACCTTCCAGCATGACAATGCCTCCAGCCATACTGCTCATTCTGTGCGTGATTTCCTGCAAGACAGGAATGTCAGTGTTCTTCCATGGCCAGCGAAGAGCACGGATCTCAATTCCATTGAGCACGTCTGTGACCTGTTGGATCGGAGGGTGAAGGCTAGGGCCATTTCCTCCAGAAATGTCCTGGAACTTGCAGATGCCTTGGTGGAAGAGTGGGGTAACATCTCACAGCATGAACTGGTAAGTCTGGTGCAGTCCATGAGTAGGAGATGTACTGCAGTACTTAATGCAGCTGGTGGCCACACCAGATACTGACTGTTACTTTGATTTTTACCCCCCCTTTGTTCAGGGACACATTATTCCATTTCTGTTAGTCACGTGTCTGTGGAACTTATTCAGTTTATGTCTCAGTTGTTGAATCTTGTTATGTTCCCACAAATATTTACACATGTTAAGTTTGCTGAAAATAAACGCATTTGAGAGTGAGAGGACATTTTGTTTTTTTGCTGAGTTTATATCTACATCTACACAATCCCTTCGCATTAACCATCGATATATTTTCAGAAATGTCATACTTCAAAGTCTTAAAAAATTACATAGTAGTAGAAATAAACTGTATGTCAGATTATGAAACCCAACCAAATCAAAGAAACCAAACCAAATCAAAGAAAAAATTAGATGACAGTTGCCTTGATGACAGCTTTGCATACTCTTGGCATTCTCTAAACCAGCTTCATGAGGTAGTCACCTGGAATGCATTTCAATTAACAGGTGTGCCTTGTTAAACATTAATATTTGGAATTAATGCGTTTGAGCCAATCAGTTGTGTTGTGACAAGTAGGGGTAGTGTACAGAAGATAGCCCTATTTGGTTACAGACCAAGTCCATAAGATTTCAAGAACAGCTCAAATAAGCAAAGAGAAATGACAGTCCATCATTACTTCAAGACATGAAGGTCAGACAGTGCGGAAAATGTCAAGAACTTTGAAGGTTTCTTTGAGAGCAGTTGCAAAAAACATCAAGTCCTATGATGAAACTGGCTCTCATGAGGACCGCCACAGAAAAGGAAGACCCAGAGTTACCACTGCTGCAAAGGACAAGTTCATTAGAGTTAACTGCACCTCAGATTGCAGCCCAAATAAATGCTTCACAATTAACAGACACATATCAACAAGAACTTTGCTCAGAGGAGACTGCTTGAATAATTGCCTGCTTGGTCAAATTGCTGTCCAGAAATACAAATACTACAGGACACCAACGTGAAGAAAAAAGATGATTGGATCCAAGAAATGACAAGTAATGGACATTAGTCTTTCATGATCTCCTTTGGTCTGATGAGTCCAAGAGGAATGATATGCCCTTTCTGTCTTTCCCCACCGGTGTCTGCAGCATTGTGAACGTATTTGTAGGCAGATCGTTGGAAGATGGTGACCATAAGAGAACATTTAGGACGTGTCCGCCCGGTGTCCTGCGCCGAAATTGGTGCGCAAAAGTCACCTGCCAGTATTTTTCCATGGGGCACAGAATGAGTAGCAAGTGTTCAAACTGCATGTCAATGAAGAGATATGTGAAAAAACACCTTGAGGATTGATTCCAAACAACTTTGCCATGTTTCGCTATTATGATAACAATCCGTTTAAATTTCACGTTGTAGGTGACTGAATGTTCGGTTCGAATATTTAGACAGGCGCAATGTCAAAAAGTGATTGAACGATTTTCCTACACACATGACGCTTTATAAACACTGCGCATTTGGTATGTGGCTGGGAGTCTCTCATTGAAAACATCAGAAGCTCTTTAAAGGTAAATGATTTTATTTATTTGGTTATCTGGCTTTTGTGAAAATGTTGCGTGCTTAACAAAATGCTATGCTAGCTTTGCATACTCTTACACAAATTAGTCAATTTCTATGGTTCAAAAGCATATTTTGAAAATCTGAGATGACAGTGTTGTTAAGAAAAGGCTAAGTGTTGAGAGCAAACGCATTATTTTAATTTTATTTGCGATTTTCAGAAATCGTTAACGTTGCGTTATGCTAATGAGCCTGAGGCTTAGTCACAATCCCGGATCCGGGATGGGGAGTTTCAAGAGGTTAACTGTTATACTCAGATTGCATGTCCAAATAAATGCTTCACAGATAAAGACTATAACATCAACATGTACCCTAGACTGATTCAAACAGGCCTGTTTGGTCAAATTGCTGTCTGAAACCACTACACAGGACACCAATAAGAAGAATTTTCTTGATTTCCTCCAAGAAACATGAGTAATGGACATTAGACCAGTGGAAATCTGTCCTTTGGTCTGATGAGTCCAAATCCTGGCATGATGACCATTGTCTTTGTGAGATGCACATAGCTCGGTCGGATGATCTCAGCATGTGTTGTTCCCACCGTGAAGCATGGAGGAGGTGTGAAAAGAAGAGTTCCTCACAAAGCTGGTTGAGAGAACTATGCATGACTACATGTTATTTGAAACCCTTGAATCTTCAGGTGTGTTCAAACTTGAATGAGTAGGTGTGTTAAATTAAACAGTAATGTATGTTAATGTTAACCCCCACCTGTGGAATGATAACAATGTTTAATCATATTCACCCTCATGCTGAGTCTGTAGAGAGAATATTTGAACATATGACAAAAAATGATTGTGGCTATTTTTAGTGTCATGTTTTATTACTCTTTTTGGTCATCCTGCCCGGATGTTCTCATGTATCGAGTGAGTGTTTATGTAACATGATCCGCAGCTGTTCCTTTGAAGTGCCAAATGTTTGCAATAAAAATATCCTGTTAATTGATAATGATGTAGTGACCTGTTGAACTCCTGTGTCTGAACATTTGCCAGTTGGGAATTTATGTAGTGTGTGGGGAGGCCTGAGTTTGAAAAGTTTAAACATTTGGGAATCCTTTTGTAGTGAATTTATGGAGTTAGCTTTTCAGCCCAGATATGAATAAGTAATTTCGGGCGTTTGTCTGATCATAAGAAAGGGTTTTAGACTAGTCCTGTGTCATGTCTAACACAGATAAACTAAGAAAACATGACCACTAAACTGATTCAAGGTGTTTTGTGCCTTCATGTCTGGGACACAATGACAAAACCATCTTAAGCCATTTTCTCCTGCACTTCACTTGAGAAAATTACTTAAGATAAGACCAGGTCTGATCGAACAGGCCCTGGGTGGAACATCCATGCCTACTTTTCATTGTGAGAACATCTGAGGTCGAGGTGATTTGAAAGCCAATCTTGGTGTTCTCTGGCAATTACCAAACGTCCTGCACAGTGTTGGACTGTAAGCACAACCCCACCTGTGGACGTCGGGCCCTCATACCACCCCCATGGAGTCTGTTTCTGACCGTTTGAACAGACACATGCACATTTGTGGCCTGCTGGAGGTCATTTTGCAGGGCTCTGGCAGTTCTCCTCCTTGCACAAATGTGGAGGTAGCGGCCCTGCTGCTGGGTTGTTGCCCTCCACGGTCTCTCCACGTCTCCTGATGTACTGGCCTGTCTCCTGGTAGCGCCTTCATGCTCTGGACACTTTACAGAGCACAGCAAACCTTTGTGACAATGAGCTCGCTTGATGCCCGATGCCTGTGAAACAGAAGGTTTGGTAAATGGCAGATATGTGAAGGAACAATAAGGGAAAGGGCTCTGCCCGATCACTAAAATGGCCACCCCTGTCAGAACTAGGGCCTGATCACAAAATGGCAGACCAAAAAATCAAGTTCAGAAGCAAGGGGAACCCCAGAAGGTTAGGAGCAACCCACAGATAAAGGGTCTTTGTGGCTTTGTTTGGTTAGGACAGTTTCTCAGGAATATGAGTATGGAGGGAGCCATACAGGCCCTGTTACAAGCGGCGGCCGCCCAACAAGAGGCAACTAGAGCTCAACAAATAGCTCATCAGGATGCAATGCGAATGTATCAGGACAACCCCCACGAACACAGATGTTCGACTTGATTCACCTGGCACGGAAATGGTTGCGACCAGAGACCCGGTCATCCGCCGAGATCGTCGAGACCATCGTACTCAACCAGTTTCAGCGAGGTCTACCCCAAGAAGTGAGACGATGGGTTGGCCAGAACGAGGTACTTTCCGCCAACCATCTCGTGGGCCTGGTTGAACGGTATTGTATGGCAGGAACAGCTGAGCAGGCACAGGAGGAAAGATTCCCGTTCCCCAGGCATGGGCAAACCAGCGGACAGGGTAAGGCTGTCCCAGCATATAGAGGGGAAGAGAGCAGCGTGGGGCCATGAGGAAAGAATCAGAATCAGGCCGAGACACTAAGGAAAAACGGAAACCGGGACTGGGTGTCGAGGGGTCTCCCCCGAACCCCTATTATCTGTTACAATTGTAATCAACCAGGACATATTGCAGCCTACTGCCCTATTAAAGAAGAGCCAATGCAATGTAACCTCGGTGAAAATGAAGATGATATACGGTATGCATGTCCTGTTGTAACCACTGTACTTGAAAGATCAAGAAACAAACATATGTGCAGGGTGAAGGTTGAAGGGAAAGAGGTTGAAGCACTGCTGGATTCCGGCAGTATGCTAACCCTGGTCGTTGCAAGCCTAGTGCCGAATCATAAACTGGATACAAGACAGGATATCAGTGTTACATGCATTCATGGGGATACCCGTCTGTACCCCACGGCCTTAGTGAGCATACAAACAGAGGACGGTCTGCTGGATTATGAGGTCGGTGTGCTCCCAAAGATGCCATATGATGTAATATTTGGTAGAGACTTTCCTAACTTTGCCCTGAAGTTAGGCCACAAGAATGGCATATTTGAGAAGCCAACAACCCTGACCAAGCAGGAATAAGCATGGGGCCTTCAACCAAAGCCAGGAAAAGAGGTCTCCCAGGGGACAACATCACAAGTGCTAGTAGGGGAGGAGGAGGATGAAGTGGCAAACCTCGCTGATAACGAACAGCCCGGTACTAGTGGGGCTGGGGTCGGTCTGAATCCAGAGGACGACGAACTAGAACCCGCAGACCTGGCAGGTTCCTTGACTAATTTTGGGACGGCCCAAAACCAGGATCCAACCCTGCAGCAAGCTAGAGCAGATGTGCAGGTCGTAGATGGTACTCCCATAAATTTTGGTATGATGCCTAATAGTTTTCCCCACTTCATCATGAAAAAGGGTTTGGTGTACAGAGTCTCTAAAATAGGGGTTGATGTGGTGGAACAGTTGTTGGTTCCCACTCGGTACCGGAGGACAGTACTGGATCTAGCTCATGGGCACATTCTGGGTGGACACCTTGGTATCGATAAAACCCGAGACCGGATTGTAAGGAGGTTTTACTGGCCAGGAATTCAAGCTGAAGTGGCTCGGCATTGTGGAGAGTGCCCGGAGTGCCAGTTAACAGCTCCCCGACCAGCTGTTAGAAGCCCGTTAGTGCCACTCCCCATAATCGAAACACCATTTGAGGGGATAGCTAGGCGGAGAAAATGTTGACAGCTGGAGTGATCCACATAGTGAGTGGTCTAGCCCAATTGTGATGGTCTCCAAGCCCGATGGGTCTTTGCGGTTCTGTAACGACTTTCGGAAGGTAAATGAAATCTCCAAGTTTGATGCCTACCCCATGCCCCGAGTAGATGAAATACTGGAGAAAATTGGTAATGTTCGGTACATTACGACTCTTGATCTGACAAAAGGGTACTGGCAAATTCCTCTGACCCCCAGGGCCAAAGAAAAGACAGCCTTTGCAACACCTGACGGTTTGTTTCAATACACCGTCATGCCATTCGGCTTACACGGGGCCCCAGCCACCTTTCAACGGCTCATGGACAAAGTCCTAAAACCGCACAAAGCATATGCCGCAGCTTATTTAGATGACGTGGGGATCTACAGCCCAGATTGGGAATCCCACTTACCCCGGGTACAGGCAGTGTTAGACGCCTTAGAAAGGCAGGGCTCACGGCAAACACTGCCAAGTGTTATGTGGGGTTAGAGGAAACAGAGTATCTGGGATACACTGTGGGAAGAGGGTTAATCAAACCCCAACATAAGAAGGTGAAGGCAATTAGAGAATGGCCGAAACCAGTAAATAAGAAGCAGGTTCGAGCCTTCCTAGGGCTGACGGGTTAATAGCCAGAGGGCCAAACATGGTCAAATGGGATGAAAGGGCCACCAAAGCATTTAGGACATTACAGGAGGCTCTCTGCTGTAATCCAGTGCTGGTGGTACCAGACTTTGAGAGAGAGTTTATGGTTCAGACGGATGCCTCAGAGGTCGGCTTGGGAGCAGTGCTATCCCAAGAGGTAGAAGGGGTGGAACACCCCATCCTGTTTTTAAGCAGGAAGCTGGAACCACGGGAAACCAACTACTCAGTAAAGTAAAGTGGGCTCTAGAAAGCCTGAAATACAACCTGCTGGGGCGCCACTTCACCCTCATCAATGACCATTCCCCACTCACCTGGATGCATAGGGCTAAAGAGAAGAACGCTCGGGTGATGCGGTGGTTTTTGAGTCTCCAACCGTTTCATTTTGACTTGAAACACAGAGCAGGGAAGGAAATGGGAAACGTGGATGGGTTATCCCGCATGCACGCATATTTTGCTCGGATCCGACCTAGGGGGTCGGATCTAGGGGAGAGATGTGTGGCAAAGAAGGGGTCTGTGGTAAATGGCAGATATGTGAGAGCAGAACTAATAAACGGGCTCTGCCAGATCACTAAAATGGCCACCCCTGTCAGAACTACAGATCACAAAATGGCCGATCACCAAAACTACAAGTCCCAGAAGCAAGGGGAACCCTCAGAAGGTGGAGCCAACCCACAGATAAAGGGTCAAGATAAACCAGGAAGAGAAGAAGAGAGTGCTGGAAGGATCTATGAACAATAGAGAAAGAGACAATAGAGATTGGCTGGATTTACCGTGTATGAGTTGGACTGTTTCCTTACCTGTTGGCGTTTGACCTGGACCTACCGAGAACCCGATTCGTGTACCGAACCCTGCTATCCTTGACCTCGCCTATGGCCTGGGTGGACCAGGACGGAGAAACAAACACACAGGTACTGTCCTGTTCGAAAGAACTCTCATTCTTGGGTGATTTGGTGACAGTTTACCACTTAGTTTGTGACAAACGCTACTAACCTTGAAGAGGTTTGCCACAGTGCCATACTGGATGAGCTGCACTACCTGAACCACTTGTGTGCTTTGTAGACTCTGTCTCATGCTACCACTAGAGTGAAAGCACCACCAGCATTCAAAGGTGACCAAAACATCAGCCAGGAAGCATAGTAACTGAGAAGTGGTCTGTGGTCACCACCTGCAGAACCACTCTTTTATTGGGGGTGTCTTACTAATTACCTATAATTTCCACCTGTTGTCTATTCCATTTCCCCAACAGCATGTGACATTTTTTTGTCAATCAGTGTTGCTTCCTAAGTGGACATTTTGATTTCACAGAAGTGTGATTGACTTGGAGTTACATTGTGTTGTTTAAGTGTTCCCTTTATTGTTTTGAGCAGTGTATAACATTTCCATCAATGTATACCAAAGTAACAAATATTTAACAGTGTTTCAATGTTTTGTATTACAACAGTTATGAAAGACAATGACGTCCAATTATTAGGGAATGATTAATATAATGTGTTACATAGTGTGTGTCTGTGAAAACTTTATGTAATAGATCCTCTCTCTCCCTCTCTCAGGCTACGAAAAATACAAAATACGTGACATTGACTCCTGAGTGTTGAACTTTTGCCCACTCTATAGCCACCCTGGTTATTAATTACATAAGTTCCCAACTGTTTCAAATGTTCAAACACATTCAGCATTTCAACAAGGTCACAACACATCAATCACCAGGACATTTTTATTGCAAACACTCGCTTTAATTCAAAGGAACAGCTGCAATATCAAGTAATATAAGCAATCACTCGATAGTGTGAGAACATCCGGACAGAATGACCACAAAAAGGCATAAACACAACACTTAAAATAGCTCATCAATCACTTTTTGACACATTAAAACTTTTCAACCTCAGCCCCGCCCCCATTCACCATGGAAATTCATAACTGTTTCAAATGTTCTAACACATTCAACAGTTCAGAATCAATCAATCACATCACATCAACCACCAGGACATTTTTATTGCAAACATTTGCTTTCCTTCAAAGGAACAGCTACACTATCATGTTGCATAAACAATCACTCGATGACATCACTATATTCTCTCATCGTCTTTTAAAAGTTTCACTCAATTCATTCTAATTAAAAATCATAACTATGACACACCCCTCTCTAGTCATTAGTTTGCACAAATTGCACTGTTTTGTCTGCATAACCTGAATCAAGCATTCATGACATCACCCTGAAGAAGGCACAGTGATGCCAAAACATTGGTGGTTTACCCAATAAATTACGGTGAGTTTATACATAGAGTGTGCGACTCTCTTTGTTTTTACAGAAGCATTTATAATGAACATAAAGTTAGGATTATCTACTTTACATAGGTTACACATCGGCATCCATTTGATTTATATTTCTCTGTATTGTCAACTTAACTGTCACGTTCTGACCTTTATTTCCTTTGTTTTGTCATTATTTAGTATGGTCATGGCGTGAGTTGGGGTGGGCAGTCTATGTTTGTTTTTCTATGATTTGGGTATTTCTATGTTTCGGCCTAATAATGTTCTCAATCAGAGGCAGGTGTCATTAGTTGTCTCTGATTGAGAATCATACTTAGGTAGCCTGGGTTTCACTGTGTGTTTGTGGGTGATTGTTCCTGTCTCTGTATTTATTGACACCAGATAGGGCTGTTTTGAGTTTTCACGTTTCTTGTTTTGTTAGTTCATTCATGTATAGTGTCTTTATATATTAAAACATGAATAACCATCATGCTGTGTTTTGGTCCGCCTCTCCTTCACCTCAAGAAAACCGTTACAGAATCACCCACCACAACAGGACCAAGCGGCGTGGTGACAGGCAGAGGCAGCAGGAGCAGCGAAAAGAGGAATGGACATGGGAGGACGTTTTGGACAGCAAGAGTATAGACTATACTACTTGGGAGGAAATAGACAGGTGGGCGGTCGACCCAGGAAGAGTGCCAGAGCCCGCCTGGGATTCGCTGGAGCAGTGCGAAGAGGGGTATAGGAGAATGGAGTTGGAGAAACAAGCACGGTGGCGCGGTATGAAGCCCGAGAGTCCAAAAATGTATTGGGGGGTGGCACACAGGAAGTTCCTGTGCTTACCGGGGGCGAGAGAGACTCAGGCACCGTGTTATGCGGTGGAGCGCACGGTGTCCCCAGTTTACCATAGCCCGGTGCGGTACATACCAGCTCCGCGTATCGGCCGGGCTAGAGTGAGCATCGAGCCAAGTGCCATGAAGCCGGCTCTACGCATCTGGTCCCCAGTGCGTCTCCTTGGGCCGGCTTACATGGCATCAGCCTTGCGCATGGTGTCCCCGGTTCGCCTGCATAGCCCAGTGCGGGCTATTCCACCTCGCTGCACTGGCAGGGCGACCGGGAGCATTCAACCGGGTAAGGTTGGGCAGGCTCGGTGCTCAAGAGCTCCAGTGCGCCTGCACGGTCCGGTCTATCCGGTACCACCTCCACGCACCAGCCCTCCGGTGGCAGCCCCCCGCACCAGACTGTCTCTCCGTCTCATCCCTGCAGGTGCTCCCGCCTGTCCAGCGCTGACGGAGCCTTCCTCCTCTCCAGCGCTGCCGGAGTCTCCCGCCTGTTCGGCGCTGCCAGAGCTCCTGCCCCTCAGTCCAGAGGCGCTAAAGCCCCTCATTCCAGAGGCACCAGAGCTACTCAGTCCAGCGCTGCCAGAGCCTTCCTCTCCAGCGTTGCCGGAGCTTCCCGTCTGCCCAGCGCCGACAGTCTGCCCAGCGCCGCCTGAGCCGCCCGCCTGCCCAGCGCCGCCTGAGCCGCCCGCCTGCCCAGCGCCGCCTAAGCCGCCCGCCTGCCCAGCGCCGCCTGAGCCGCCCGTTGCCCAGCGCCGCCTGAGCCGCCCGCCTGCCCAGCGCCGCCTGAGCCGCCCGCCTGCCCAGCGCCGCCTGAGCCGCCCGCCTGCCCAGCGCCGCCTGAGCCGCCCGCCTGCCCAGCGCCGCCTGAGCCGCCCGCCTGCCCAGCGCCGCCTCAGCCGCCCGTCTGCCCAGCGCCGCCCGAAAAATGCCCAGCGCCGCCTGAGCCGCCCGTCTGCCCAGCGCCGCCTGAAGCCGCCCACTCTGCCCAGCGCCGCCCGTCTGCCCAGCGCCGCCTGAGCCGCCAGTCTGCCCAGCGCCGCCAGTGCCGCCAGTTTGCCCAGCGCCGCCAGTCTGCCCAGCGTCGCCAGTGCCGCCAGTCTGCCCAGCGCCGCCAGTGCCGCCAGTCTGCCCAGCGCCGCCAGTGCCGCCAGTCTGCCCAGCGCCCCTCTGTCCAGAGCTTCCGCCCCTCTGTCCAGAGCTTCCGCCCCTCAGTCCAGTGGGGTCATTTAGTAGGGTCACCGTGGTAAGGAGGCCAAAAGCGGACAAGAAGGCGGACTAAGACTTGGTGAAAATAGGGGTCCGCGTCCAGTGCCAGAGCCGCCACCGCGGACAGACGCCCAGCCAGACCCTCCCCAAAGGTTAACTTTTTGAAACTCCCCAACCCGGATCCGGGTTTGTCACTAAGCCTCAGGCTCATTAGCATAACGCAACAGATTTCTGAAAATCGCAAATAAAATTAAAATAATGCGTTTGCTCAAGCTTAGCCTTTTTTAACAACACTGTCATCTCAGATTTTCAAAATATGCTTTTGAACCATAGAAATGGACTAATTTGTGTAAGAGTATGCAAAGCTAGCATAGCATTTTGTGTAGCATGTAGCACGCAACATTTTCACAAAAGCCAGATAACCAAATAAATAAAATCATTTACCTTTGAAGAGCTTCTGATGTTTTCAATGAGGAGACACCAGCCACATACCAGATGCGCAGTGTTTCCTGGAAAGCGTCTGTGTTGTAGGAGAAATCGTTCCGTTTTCTACATTGCATGACATACCCTGAAGAAGGAAAATGCAGTCACCTACAACGTGAAACTTTTTCCAGATTAACTACATAATATCGATAAACATGGCAAACGTTGTTTGGAATCAATCCTTGTTTTTTCACATATCTTTCATTGACATGCAGTTCATAAAGCTTGCTTTCCTCTCTGTATCGCATGGAAAAATACTGGCAGGTGACTTTTGCGCACCAATTTCTCGCAGGACACCGTCGGACACGTGGTAAATGTGGTCTCTTATGGTCAATCTTCCAATGATCTGCCTACAAATACGTCACAATGCTGCAGACACCTTGGGGAAACGACAGAAAGGGCAGACTCATTCCTCTTGCGTTCACAGCCATATAAGGAGATCATGAAAGACAGAGCCTCAAAAATCCTTGTCATTTCCTGGATGCCATCTCATCTTGGTTTTGCCTGAAGCTCACGTTAAAGGGCACGCACAGAGAAGATCTTTGTATTTCTGGACACGTCAGAGTGTTTTCTTTCGAACAGTAGCAATTATATGCATAGTCGAGCATATTTTTGTGACAAAATATCTTGTTTAAAATGGGAACGTTTTTCATCCAAAAATGAAATAGCGCCACCATAGATGTAAGAGGTTAAGGTTTTGCGTCTCCATATCAACAGGGACTCAAACAGCAGTCAATAAAAGTGTTTGGTCAGTTGGTCTGTCAAATACCCAGGTAAACATTCTCAAACCACCAAGTGACAGACAGGTTCAAACAATTTGCAGATTAGGAAACCTGGGCAACAGCTCTAACCAGGGATCCCCAAACACGGTCCTGTGCCCCAGGGGGTGGGGGACAGGACCGGGTCTTTGCTATGGCAAAGAACTAAATATGCACCCAGGGGTGGGCCCCAGGACCGAGTTTAGGAAACACTGGTCTAAGGTACCTGTATTTCTTTGTTTAGAAAATAAGAGCTTATTTTATGGCTATTCTTCTGAAAAGGTTATGAAAAAAAATCTAAGTAATATCAAATGAGGACCAGTGTCACATGTACTCGCTCTCCGACGCTCATTATTACACACACCCTTCACCATCATTACACGCACCAGCGCCTCATCAGACTCACCTGGACTTCATCAGCTTCCTGATTACCTTCCCTATATCTGTCACTTCTTTTGGTTTCTTCCCCAGGCATTAGTGTTTCTGTTCCAGTTTATGTCTGTATGCTACCTGTGTTTCTTGTTTTGTTCATTTCGGGAACATGCTTTCCGAGTCCCAGCCTACACGCTACAGAATAATGCCTCACCAAAGGGGAGCATCAGTGTCTTTAGATTTTTTTAAATGTCGGGTCTGTGTCTATGCCGGCTTGTTAGGATTCCATGCCTTAGCTGGCTTGCTTAGTTCCCGCGCATCACCCATTCTCTCACCCAGGTTCCCAAGACTCAGCAGAGGGGACCGGTCCACTCCTGGTCCCTGGGATCGTCCCTCTGGTCAGCAGGATCGTCCCTCTGGTCGTCCTGCGGCTAAAGTCATGCGTCAGGGAGGGGCTACTGTCACATATACTCCCTGTCCAGCTCTCTAGGTCATCAGTTTGCTCATTATTACACACACCTGTCACCTGGAATTCATCACCTTCATGACTCCTAAACAGCTAATCAAAGGGCTACAGACCTAGCAGAGCTGCTGTTGCTCTGTTTTACAATCTATGCATAGTTACTTTAACTCTACCTACATGTACATATTACCTCAAATACCTCGACTAAACGATGTCCCCGCACATTGACTCTGTACCGGTGCCCCTTGTATATAGCATGTAACAAATAACATGTGATTTTATTACCTTCCCTACATCTGTCACTCCCTTAGGTTCCTTCCCCAGGTGTTATTGTTTCTGTTCCGGTGTTCATGTCTGTACGCTACCCATCTTTCTTGTTTTCTTCTATGTTCATTTAGTTATTAAATTCACTCCCTGAACTTGCTTCCTGACTCCCAGCATACATGTTAAAAACCAGAACCTGTGATGTGAAGAATCAAGGACTCGGGGCTATAAGGTTGTATCTGCAAAATGTATAGTTTTGAGATAATGAGTACTTTTAAGTACCAGATCTCAGAACTGATTTGTGATGTCCTCCCGTTTTCAAGTATATCACCTTACTTATGTACAATTATTTTTTATTGACAACCCAACATTGTGTGATTGGGATGCGGGCCCTAAGCGACACTGGGAGTAGGCCGGGCTAACTCACCATAAACCCAGCTGATACACACTGACTGTATTATAACAAAGAGAAGCAGAGTCATAGGCATGATTAGTAATCAAACAGCTACCAACATTTCTGCGGAACAAGGAGGTATGTTGAAACACAGGGATATGTTGAAACAGATCACTTGGGATGTACATTATCAATCTTATATCTGATTATTGTAATGATTTATTTAATTACGATGGCCTTAAATTCTTTATTTTATATCCTATATCCTTATAGAATGATGACTTCAAATGACCTCCCACCTCTGTGACCATGACCAGGCCAATGAAGAAGCTACCCACACTGATGATGAGGAGGATTTTACGCCGATGGCCAACCAGGAAGATGGAGGGATACATGTCTGAGATAGCTGTCACCAAGGTCTCCAGAGCTACAAACTGAAGGAGAGATGATTGGGAAGTTCAGTGGAAACTCTGTTCTTTTAAATACTAGATACTCATTCACAGTTTCACACCCAAAGGTTTAGTGATGATTGCAGCATCTATTGTAGGTTATGTAATTATCCTTCACTAAGGAAATATTCCGTAGGCCTTCAGGACCACACTAACACACCTCACTGTCTAAACCCAGTAGGATTATCATGATGAAGAAGAAGATGGCCCAAAGCTGGGGTAATGGCATCATGGCCACGGCACGAGGGTAGGCGATGAATGCCAGGCCAGGACCTGTATGCAGCAATACAGGTAAACTCATTACTGAACTCTCAGGGGCAGAGGGAATAGTTAGATCCCTGAAATGCTAAGACACCTGTCTTGTAACAAAGCAGAACTTACAAGGGTATGTTCATTTGTTTGTTTGTGCATTTGTTAATTTCACATCTCACTGCTGCAACACTTGACACCTGATTTGGCCATGATTGAGATGTCTGTCCCTTGTTCATAAGCCATGAAGCCCAGAACAGAGAAGATCGCAAAAAAAAGTAAGTCAACCCTTTGGAATTACCTGAATTTCTGCACAAAATTGGTCATTAAATTTGATCTGATCTTCATCTAAGTCACAACAATAGACAAACATAGTGTGCTTAAACTAATAACACACAAATTATTTTATTTTCTTGTCTATATTGAAAACATAATTTAAACATTCACAGTGTAGGTTGGAAAAAGTATAGGAGGAGGAGGAGATTTTACATACAAACATTGTGTCACTCCCTGACCTTAGATATCCTTGTTATTCTCTATGTTTGGTTAGGTCAGGGTGTGACTCGGGTGAGAAAGTCTAGGTTTAACCTCTCTTAACTACCGATCCCAGATACGGGATTGAATTCAACAACATACGGTGTTCGCCACAAATAGTCATATTAAACATTCATGAAAATACAAGTGTCTCACATGCTTCAAAAGCCTAGAATCTTGCTAATCCACCTGCGTTGTCATATTAAAAAAATTATTTATTGCAAAAGAATAAGATGCGATTATCTGAGCATAGACCCCCATATCAAACTACTTATTCAACCAGCACTTGCATAACAAAGTCACAGATTGTATTGAAATAAATCGCTTCCCTTTGAAAATCTTGCTCTGGTTGCAATCCCAAGGCTCATTGTTACACAATGAATGGTCGTTTGTTCGGTTAAATCCATTTTTTATAGCCTAACACGAAACATTTTGTGACCGCTTATCGCGTTGAATTTCCTGTCATACAATTTTCAAAGTAACGTCCAACGTAAAGAGACTCTCTTTTCCTCGTCTTTTCCCTCTCTATCCAGTCATGTTTGGTTTACTTGCAATCAACTCTTTGTTAGGGAAGACAATGAACCCTGATGGGCCATTTTGCGGGACCTATTGATATGGTAATACCGATTGGAAGACAACACGTGAGGAGCCCATTGCGCAGCAATTATATGACCACTGTCTCGTTGATTGACTCTATTTTAACCCAATGACCACTGATCTTCTTGAAATCTAGCTGGGTAGATAGCCAATGAGCAGATGTAACTGGAAATATCCCATGATTCATTGTTGTAAGACAAACCTATACACTGGAGACAGGCGTAAAGATCGTTCTTTCACCATTGCCAAATGAACCGTGAAGGAGTGATTCTAATTACGCACAGACGTTTTTCAGTAATTTGCTACTTCAACTGTTTATTTCGCGAATAAAATGGCAAATAAGTCAAAGAAAGTTACTGGGTAACAGGAGGAGGAGGCTAGATACACGAATGTAGAAATGATTTTGGAAGAGATTGACCGGGATAGTGAGACAGATTTGGCAGAGATTGAAGACTCCATCAGCTCCCATAGCTTCGATTCTGAAACTGAGGACTTTTTTTTGAACGGAGAGGACATCGTTTTGGACCGGTAAGTTGCTCTCATGCTAATGCCGTTGTTTGACTTTTATATAAAATATTATTAGTGATTGTTTTTACATTTACATTATTTGCAAAAATGGCTAAAGTACACGTTAGCTAGCCATTGTGAGTGAGGGCCTATTTCTTTGAGAACGCATGGTAGCCTAATAGCCTATTTTGAGGCAGGCCCATTTCACTTTTGCAATTGATGTGGAACAGCACTTTTTATACATTTTTATTATAGCTGTTTTTACATTTTATTAGGAATATATAGCGATGTAATAAAATGGCTAAAGTACACGTTAGCTAGCCATTGTGAGTGAGGGCCTGTTTCTTTGGGAAGGCATGGTCTACCCAAATAGCCTATTTTGAGGCAGGCCCATTTCACTTTTGCAATTGATGTGGAACAGCACTTTTTATACATGTTTATTATAGCTGTTTTTACATTTTATTAGGAATATATAGCGATGTAATAAAATGGCTAAAGTACACGTTAGCTAGCCATTGTGAGTGAGGGCCTGTTTCTTTGGGAAGGCATGGTCTACCCAAATAGCCTATTTTGAGGCAGGCCCATTTCACTTTTGCAATTGATGTGGAACAGCACTTTTTATACATGTTTATTATAGCTGTTTTTACATTTTATTAGGAATATATAGAATACAATGGCTAAAGTACACGTTAGCTAGCCATTGTGAGTGAGGGCCTGTTTCTTTGGGAACGCATGGTCTACCCAAATAGCCTATTTTGAGGCAGGCCCACGTCAATTGCCAAAGTGATATGGAACAGCACTTTATGTTCCCTGTACTCTATATGTATGTTTATTATAGCTGTTGATACAGGGCTACTCCCTGTACTCTATATGTGTGTTTATTATAGCTGTTGATACAGGGCTCATATGTGAAACTATTCTAACTGAACATTATCTTTCACAGTGGCACTGACTCCGACTGGGAGCCCCCAGTGCCAAGGTATCCACCCCCTCTGAAGCTGGTTCATCCTGTACCCCTGCTGTCTCTGGCTCCACACCTCCCGGGTCATCTAGAGGTGTGAAGAGGAAGAGGGGAAGTGTGCCACCCACTAACAGAGGGACAGAAGGGCGTTGGCACACCGTCCTAGAAGATGATGTGGAGCCACCACAACCAACTTTTAGGCCGATAAGGAAGCCAGGGCCTCAGGTGAACCCGACCTCCAATTACACCCCCCTTCAGCTTTTCCAACTGTATTTTACCACATCTGTTGTAGGTTCGCTCGTGTCCAACACTAATAAGAATGGGAAGAAGAAACAAGCGGGCAAAAAGGTAGCATGGAAGCCCATATCCATGTCAGAGTTTTTCTGCTACCTTTCTCTGGTCATCTACATGGGGCTGGTGAAGCTGAAAAGCCTGAAGGACTACTGGAAAACATCAGCTCTGTACAAATTGCCTTTCCCCATGACTGTTATGTCCTGCAAGAAGTTTCTGATGATTTCACAGGCGCTTCACATCAGTGACCCAAAGGTTGATGAAGAGAATGAGAAGAAGAGGGGCACAGCAGTGTTTGATAGACTGTGCAAGATCAAGCCGCTCTACCACAGCATTGTTGAGGCCTGCAAGACGTATTTTCAGCCAGCCCAGAACGTGTCGATCGATGAGAGGATGGTATCCTCAAAGGCCAGAATTGGACTCAAACAGTACATGAGAAACAAACCAACCAAGTGGGGTTACAAGCTGTTTGTTTTGGCTGATTCTGCATGTGCCTACACATGCAATTTCTTTGTCTACGAGGGGAAGAACAGTTTTGCTACCGGTAAGGGACTCCGCTATGACTCTGTAATGGCGTTATTGGATGTTTAACTGTTAGGGAAGGGTTACAAACTGTTTGTGGATAACTTCTACACAAGCCCTACCAGGTTTGCAGACCTAAGGAAGCTGGATGTATGGGCTTGTGGCACCATTCGTACCAACAGGGTGGGCTTTCCGAAGACGAAGGTGAACGACATGCCTAAGCGGGCTGAGCGGGGGAGCATGCGATGGATCCGTGAAGATGGCCTGCTTTTTGTAAAGTGGATGGATACCAGAGAGGTGGTGATGTGCTCCACTATCCACAAGTCCTTCAGTGGGGATCGTGTTGTCAGGCGTGTGAAGGACGGTGCCGGGGCATGGACCACCAAAAATGTCCCCATTCCAACTGCAGTGAAGGACTACAACAAGAGCATGGGCGGAGTCGACCTTTCGGACGCGCTAATCGGCTACTACAATGTTCTCCACAAGACAATGAAATGGTACAAGACCTTCTATCATTTCATCGACATCGCCGTAGTGAATGCATTCATCCTACACAAGGAAATGGCAACGAGCTGTGGAAAGCCCTACCTCTCACAGAAAGACTTCAGAGAGCAGCTCATCAAGGAGCTTGCTGGCTACAGCACCACTGCAGCAAGCCCTGTCCCTTCTGCTCCTGCCACAAGTGTTCATCTGCCCAAATATATTTGTGCAGGCATGGATGTGCCTAAGGGCCAAAAGGGCACAGCATGGAGGCGTTGCTGTGTTGTTTGCAAGATGAAGTCTCCCATCACATGCAGCACATGCTCAGTGACCCTCTGCTTTACATCAGAGAGAGACTGCTATGGCATCTGGCATCAGCAGCAGAACATTGTCTAGAGTTTTGGCAATGTTGGTGGGGTTATATGGCAAAGTGGGTCTGCGGTCTAGCTGAGAACACCAGTCTGCGGTCTAGCTGAGAACACCAGTCTGCGGTCTAGCTGAGAACACCAGTCTGCGGTCTAGCTGAGAACACCAGTCTGCGGTCTAGCTGAGAACACCAGTCTGCGGTCTAGCTGAGAACACCAGTCTGCAGTCTAGCTGAGTACACCAGTCTGCAGTCTGAGTACACCAGTCTGCATTCTAGCTGAGCTAGGGTCATTATGTTATATTTATTTATTTATATAGTATTTTTCCTGTCTTACCTGGTGTCTTGTGTGAATTTAAGTCTGCTCTCTTTCTCTCCTTCTTTCTCTCGGTGGACTTGAACCCCTGGGACAATGCTTCAGGACTACCTGACATGATGACTCCTTGCTGTCCCCAGTCCACCTGGCCTTGCCGCTGTTCCAGTTTCAACTGTTCTGCCTGCTGCTATGGAACCCTAAACTGTACATTTTTTCTCCTGAGGTGCTGTCCTGTTGCACACTACAAAAACACTGTGATCTCCACCCCTCATTGCCTTGTTTCTTCCTAGGTTTTTGCCTTTCTAGGTTGTTTTTCTTAGCCACCGTGCTTCTACACCTGCATTGCATGCTGTTTGGGGTTTTAGGCTGGAGCTATGTAAATAGATTTGATAGAGGACTGAGGGTGTGTAAAAGTGTGTAAATAGTTACCCATGTTTATTTGTAAATGTATGTATATATTTAGTTTTTCAAAAAAAAAACAATTTTCCAATTTTTTTCCAATTTTTTTTTTTTCTCCCAATTTTTTTACTTTTTTTGGTGGGGGGTGTGTTAGAATACCATTTTGGTATTTTGTATATAGTTATTGGTTTCACAATGTGTACTTCACCAATTTGGCCACATGGGTACATTTGGGTAACTTGTGTGGGACACCTGGGTGACGTCACAATAAATGTTATGTAGCACACTCATTTTGGAAGTTATCATTTTGAAATTTTGCACAGGTACTGTTGCCCTCTTAATTTTTGCACTAAAATTGTCCCCATCGTCGTATCTGAATTTTTGTTTTATCTTGTTCATTTGAAAGATGATGATACAAAAATAAATAGAAAAAACAAATGTTTTTTCCCATAGTTTTATCTAAACCACATCTATTGTGTGTTTTTCTCCTACATTCAACACTCTGAAGTTTGTGTAAATGTGAATTTTCTTTCAAATGGTACCAAGAATATGCATATACTTGGTTCTGTGCCTGAGCTACAGGCTGTTAGATTTGGGTATGTCTTCAGGCGGAAATTGCACAAAGTAGGGGGGTAGTCTTAACAGGTCTTTGTTTTTGGCAGAGTGTGGTTCCCAATCAGAGGCAGCTGTCTATTGTTGTCTCTGATTGGGGATCATACTTAGGTAGCCTTTTTTCCCACCATTAGGTTGTGGGATCTTGTCTTTGTTTGTTGCATGGTTTTGCATAGTTGCTGTTGTGCCTGCAGAATTTTACGTTCGTCTTGTATTTTGTTGTTAACCACGCTGCACCTTGGTCTCATTCCAACGACGGACGTACCAGAAGATCCCAACACCAACGGACCAAGCAGCGTGGCCAGGAGGAGCGGACATGGGAGGACATCCTGGATGGCAAAGGACCTGGAGGTGGGAGGAGATCCTGGCCGGAAGGGATCGCCTCCAATGGGAACAGGCTAGAGTGGGCATTCAGCCAGGATGGATTGTGCCGGCTCAGCGCTCCTGGTCTCCGGTGCATCTCTTCGACCCAGGATATTCTGCGCTGGCTCTGCGCCGGCTCTGTGTCTCCGGTGAGCCTTCACAGCCCGTCCTGGCTGGATGCTCACCCTAGCCTGGCAACTGTGGGGCACTGGCACAGGACGTACTGGGCTTTGAAGGCGCATCAGGGACACAGTGTGCAGAGCCGGTGCAGGATATCCTGGGCCGAGGAAGCGCACTGGAGGTCTGAAGCGTAGAGCTGGCACAACTCATCCTGACTGAATGCTCACCCTAGCCCGGCAACTAGCACAGGACGCACTGGGCTGTGGATGCATACCGGAGACACAGTACGTGTAACCGCAAAGCATGGTGTCAGAAGGGTCACATGCTCCTCAAAGCGACTGTCTTGCTCCAGACTCCAACCCCTCCAAACTCTTTTGTCCCTTTCCACTGCCAACCACTGTCCGGCCAAACGGTCCAAGATGTCCTGACTTGGACTCGTAAAATTTTTCCCCCCCTAAAAAAAAAAAAAAACGTGAATAATAATTGGGGGATTGGGTTCAATCCGCGTGTCCTTTCCTCCTGACCGCGCTGCTTGGTCCGTTTGTGGAACGGTCCAAGATCTCCTCCTCTGACTTGGACTCACCCCTCAGCACCAACACCCACGTCATCTGTCCCCCCCAAAAAAAAAAATAATAATAATTGGGGGCTGCCTCTCGGGTTTCCGTCGTGTCCTTTCCTCCTGACCGCGCTGCTTGGTCCGTTTGTGGTGGAACTTCTGTTAGGCTCGTTGTTAGAAGGAGACCAAGGCGCAGCGTGGTAAGCGTACATCTTTCTTTATTAAGATGAACACCAACAAAAGAATAAACAAACGTATTATTCTGCAGGCAACCTAGTAACTGTGCAAAAGCAAGATCCCACAAACTAGGCTGGAAAACAGGCGGCCTAAGTATGAGTCCCAATCAGAGACAACAATAGACAGCTGGCTCCGATTGGGAACCATACCCGGCCAACAAAGAAATAGAAAACAAGAATGCCCACCCAAATCACACCCTGACCTAACCAAATAGAAATAAAAAGGTAGTCTAAGGTCAAGGTGTGAGGCTCATTACAAAATGTGGAAAATACATGGGAATTATGGCGTTATAAATCTAATTGTCTGGCCCTATATGTCACCCTCAAAACAGCTTAAATCCAGCACATTCCCAGAAAGACTCACAGCTGTAATCGCTTGAAAAGGCTCCAGACAGAAACTTTGAGTTTGTCTGTTGAAAATATGAAGAATACCACATATAGTTATTTAAATGTTTTTGTTCAGTACATACTACGTTATTTTCACTCTGTAATTTGGTTAGTTTGTGGAGTAACTTCAATCTTGGAACTCTAGGGAATCTATGAAAATAAAAACAGTATTTCATTTTTGGATTAAAATTCACTACAAGTCATATTTCCCTGTTGTAACTTGTAAACAAACTCATAAGATATTTTGTCACAGAAAAAATACCTGGTTGTTATGCTAAGCGCTCTCTTCCCTTCTCACTATGTCAAATTATCCAATTTCATTATCATTTAACATATGAATGCAGCTTTCAGGCATATGTGTATAGGTGGCAGGAAAGTCAGGCGCAGGAGAGTCAAACGGAGTGTAAAATGGAGTCTTTTAATAAAGTCCAAGTAACATGCTCCAAACTCTAAATAGACAAAATGAATAATAAATAAATCAGACCCGTCGCGCACCTATACAAAAACACTAAAGACATGAGGGGAAACAGAGGGTTAAATACACAACAGGTAATGAATGGGACTGAAAAACAGGTGTGTGGGAAGACAAGAAAAAACCAATGGAAAATGAAAAATGGATCAATGATGGCTAAAGACCGGTGACGTTTTGACTGAAGAAGTCATCACAGTCACACTGAGAGATCTCATAGTACCACATACTGTAGGAATGTTTACGATTGACAGACTTGTCAAGCTTCCTCATATTTGAATTGCAAGGAGCACATTTCTTTTTTTACAATGGTTTGTCCGCAGATGTCAAGCTTCAAGCTTCATATTTGAATTGCAAGGAGCACATTTCTTTTTTTAGTCATTTATTTTATTTCACCTTTGTTTAACCAGATAGGCCAGTTGAGAACAAGTTCTCATTTACAACTGCAACCTGGCCAAGATAAAGCAAAGCCGTGCGACAAAAACAACAACACGGATTTACACATAAACAAACGTACAGTCAATAACACAATAGAAACATCTATGAACAGTGTTTGCAAATGTAGAAGAGTAGGGAGGTAGGCAATAAATAGGCCACAGAGGCGAAAATAATTATAATTTAGCATTAATACTGAAGTGATAGATGTGCAGATGACAATTTGCAAGTAGAGATACTGGGGTGCAAAAGAGCAAGAGGGTAAGTAATAAATGAGGATGAGGTAGTCGGGTGTGTGGCTGTGTACAGGTACAGTTATCGGTAAGCTGCTCTGACAGCTGATGCTTAAAGTTAGAGAGGGAAATATTCTTTCAGAGATTTTTTGCAATTGTTCCAGTCAGTGGCAGCAGAGAACTGAAGGAAAGGCAACCAAAGGAAGTTTTGGCTTTTGGGTTGACCAGTGCATATAATTTTCCGAGCGCTGGCTACGGTGCGTTTAGGCTATGGTGACCAGTGAGCTGAGATAATGTGGGGCTTTATAGCAAATAAAGATGACCTATGGGTTTGGCGACTGATATCTACTGAGGGACAGCCTGCTGATCGCAATGGTGTGTATTGAAGTTCTGAAAACAACGTTTACATCCAGTTTGCCATAGTTTCAGTCGAAGGATATTCAGTTTACGAGGGTATGTTAATTTTGGAAAAAAGTCAAGGCTTAATGTTTTGGTGACTAGGTATTTGTTGTTGTCCATATTTAAGTCAGAACCGTCCAGAGTTTTATTTTGGTAGTAATAAACATATCAATTTCAAATCTCAACGTGATGCAATATGGTTTCAAAACGTCATGCTCAAGGTCCTAAACGATATTTACCCCCATCGATAAAAGACTACACAAACCTGAATCTTTTGTCAATCGCCATTTTCTTTTTGACAGAAAAAAATGACTGAAACATTTACAGATAGACTTCTAACTGTTGTCCTGACCTCTGAGTCTCTATTGTAGTGCCACAGGGTTCAATTGAAAATCATGATGTTGCCAATTCTCTGAGTTCTTTCAAATCTGGCCCTTCTTTGGACACTGTGCTAACAAACCTGATTTGCCATATTTTCTGAACCGCTTTTCTAGTTTTTTCAACAGAGTGAAAATGTTGTATTATCATCTACATTTATGATGAGTATTTCTGTTGAATGATGTGGCTATGCAAAATCACTGAATGTTTTTGGAACTAAAACTACCAATGTAAACTATATTTTGATAAATATAAACTATCAAACAAAACATACATTGTGTACATGAAGTCCTTACACAAATGCTTGTTTTGCAATGGTTGAAAAAGCATATTTTGAAAATCTGAGATGACAGTGATTAATCTTTCGATATACGGGGCGCTTGTTAATTGACAGCTTTGGAAAAAAAACACTACACTGAGAAGAACTGATGCTACAGGCTTGACATTTCAAACAGAAAATGGCCCAGATTTTGAAGCAATATTTATTTAATTTCTGTCGTTTCCCCATGTCTGCAGCATTTTGTATTTGTAGGCATATCTTTGAAGATAGTTACATTTACCAGGTGCCCGCTTGGTGTCCTCCATCGAAATTATGCTAATCTCCAGCTGCGTGCAGCTTCAGAGGCAACTATATCATCGAATAGATATGTGAAAAACACCTTGAGGATTTTTTAACAACGTTTGCCATGTTTCTGTCGATATTATGGAGTTAATTTGGAAAAAATGGTTTGCCAAACTGAATTTTCGAAAATGTGATGAACAAAACGGAGCGATTTCTCCTACACAAATAATATTTTTGGAAAAACTGAACATTTGTTATCTAACGGAGAGTCTCTTCATTGAAAACATCCAAAATTGTTCAAAGGTAAATGATTTTATTTGAATGCTTTTCTTGTTTCTGTGAAAATGTTGCCTGCTGAATGCTAGGCTAATGCTATGCTAGCTATCAATACTCTTACACAAATGCTTGTGTAGCTATGGTTGAAAAGCATATTTTGAAAATCTGAGATGACAGTGTTGTTAATTAACCTCTTGATGCTATGGGGGCGCTATTTCATTTTTGGATAAAAAGACGTGCCCGTTTTAAGCGCAGTATTTTGTCACAAAAAGATGCTCGACTATGCATATAATTGATAGCTTTCGAAAGAAAACACTCTGAATTTTCCAGAACTGCAAAGATATTCTCTGTAGGTGCCCTAGAACGGGAGCTAAAGGCAAAACCAAGATGAAACGGCATCCAGGAAACCAGCAGGATTTTTGATGCTCCGTTTTCCATTGTCTCCTTATATGGCTGTGAATGCGAGAGGAATGAGCCTGCCATTTCTGTCGTTTCCCCAAGGTGTCTGCAGCATTGTGACGTATTTGTAGGCATATCATTGGAAGATTGACCATAAGAGACTACATTTTCCAGGTGTCCGCCCGGTGTCCTCCGTCGAAATTGGTGCGTCTTTTTCAGCTGCTGGTATTTTTCCATGCGATTCTGAGGGGAAAGCAGGCTTCCACGAACTGCATATCAATGAAGAGATATGTGAAAAAACACCTTGAGGATTGATTCCAAACAACGTTTGCCATGTTTCGGTCGATATTATGGAGTTAATTCGGAACCCCTATTACTAGTCTATTCAACCTCTCTTTCGTATCGTCTGAGATCCGCAAAGATTGGAAAGCTGCTTCGGTCATCCCCCTCTTCAAAGGGTGAGACACTCTAGACCAAAAACTGTCTGGGGGGCAGTATTGAGTAGCGTGGATGAATAAGCTGCCCAAAATTAACCACCTACTCCTCAGTCTCAGTTGCTAATATATGCATATTATTAGTAGTATTGGATAGAACACACTCTTAAGTTTCTAAAACTGTTTGAATGATGTCTGTTAGTATAACAGAACTCATATGGCAGGCAAAATCTTGAGGAGAAATCAAAACAGGATGTGAGAAATCTGAGCTTGGTATGTATTCACCAAAGTACCCAATGAAATCCCTTTGAGATATTAATGTTGCAGTTCCCAGGGATTCCACTAGATGTCAACCATCTATAGAAATTTGAATGAGATTTCTACTGTGTGTGGGACTGAATGAGAGCAGAATCTATCAGGTGACTGGCAGTCAGCCATTTTGTGATCATGCGCATTCCTCATGGTATCCACTTGCGTTCCATTGCTCATCAAGACACAAAGGAATACTCCGGTTGGAACTTTATTGAAGCTATATTTTAAAAAACATCCTAATGATTGATTCTGTACATAGTTTGAAATGTTTATTCGACCTGTAATGTAACTTTTTGAAGTTTTTGTCCGATGTAACGCTGACCAGAATGAGCGTTTTGGATATGTATACCAACAAACGGAGGTATTTGGACATAAATAACGGACATTATCGAAAACAAACATTTATTATGGACCTGGGATTCCTGAAGTGCTTTCTATTGAATATCATCAAAGGTAAGAGAATATTTATCGTGTAATTTCTTGTTTATGTTGACGCCAACATGGCGGCTATTGTGACTATTTCTTCTGAGCACCGTCTCAGATTATTGCATGGTTTTGCTTATTCCGTAAAGTTTTTTTTTTAAATCAGACACAGCGGTTGCATTAAGCATGTCACAGTTTAGGTCACCTAACAGTACGAACTCTGAAGATAGATGTGGGGCGATCAATTCACATATGGTCTCCTGGGCACAGCTGGGGGCTGAAGGGGGTCTATAGCAAGCGGCAATGGTGAGTGACTTGTTTCTGGAAAGGTGGATGTTTAAATTTAGAAGCTCGAATTGTCTGGATAGTATGACACAACACTGCAAGCTATCTCTGCAGTAGATTTCTACTCCACCCCCTTTGGCAGTTCAATCTTGTCAGAAATTTTTAGAGTTAGAGATGGAAATTTCAGGATTTTTGGTGGCCTTCCTAAGCCAGGATTCAGACACGGCTAGGACATCCGGGTTGGCGGAGTGTGCTAAAGCAGTGAATAAAACAATCTTAGGGAGGAGGCTTCTAATGTTAACATGCATGAAACCAATGCTTTTACGGGTACAGAAGTCAACAAATGAGAGCACCTGGGGAATGGGAGTGATTCTGGGGGCTGCAGGGCCTGGGTTAACCTCTACATCACCAGAGGAACAAAGAAGGAGTAGGATAAGAGTGCAGCTAAAGGGTGAAAGAACTGGTTGTCTAGTGCTCTCGGAACAGAGAGTAAAAGGAGCAGGTTTCTTGGTGTGGAAGAATAGATTCAAGGTATAATGTACAGACAAGGGTATGGTAGGATGTGAATACGTTAGAGTTAAACCTAGGCATTGAGTGACGATGAGAGAGGTTTTGTCTCTAGAGGCACCATTTAAGCCAGTTGAGGTCACTGCATGTGTGGGGGGTGGAACATAAGGGTTAGCTAAGGCATATCGAGCAGGGCTGGAGGCTCTACAGTGAAATAAGACAAAAAATAATCACCAAAACAGCAATTGACAAGGCATATTGACGTTAGGAAGAGGCATGTGTAGTCAAGTGATCATAGGGTCCAAAGAGTAGCTAGGCGAGCTGGTGGCACGGCGATTCAGACAGCAAGCAGGCCCGGGCTAGCTACAGGCTAGCAGATGTGCCTAAAGGGGACGTCACAATGGGAGAGCCCATTTAAACCCCCTCGGACGGTTACATCGGCAGATCAGTAGTGATGGATCGGCAGGGCTCCGTGTCGGCAGCAAACGGTCCAGGCCAATTGGCAAAAGGGGTATTGAAGCCCAGGAATTATCTGATGGATATCAGTTTTGTTCTGTTCTTCTTTATTTACTGTAATGCAATAAAATAACAGGGCAACAAGGGACCCTTTCAAATGCTTGTTTATGTTAAGATGACTTTGGCATTATACCTTGTCAGTCTCTCCCTGGACTTTGAAATTTCAAATCAGTATTAAAAAGGTAGGAAATAATGGGCCAGTTTCCCAGACACAGATTAAGCCTAACCCAGGACTAAAAGGCATTCTCAATGGAGATTCTGAGAGAGATGTTGTGTGAATTCATTAATTATAATTATAATTCTTTGTCCAGAAAACCTGAATGACCCAGGGCTCTATTCAAACTGTGTTGCATAAATTAATCTTTGCAGAGTGATTGAGATTTAAAGGCAATGTTCCTGCTTTAGTGGAGACTGCATTCACCGTAAACGCTGTATATGTTGGTCCAATCGGAAATTACCTTCACATTTCTATCGCAGAATCTGTAACGCTTCAGATTTACAGATTGAATAGAGCTCCGAGTCTTTAAACTCAGTGGAGTTGTAACATCTCTGTTAGAACTAGTATTACAACTTGCTGAAGCACTAAGGGTGATAGCCTGACATGTGGAGTGACACAGCCAATCACTGGACCTCAATGTCAAATACTACTGTAATACGTCATGTGCAGCTGGGGAATTGTGTAAAATGATCACGAGAACAACAAATATATATCAAAATCTTGAAACACCATTATCACCCTAACCTGCTACATTGTGGGACATAATGGTATCTATGAATGATAAAACACAGACTGTCACCAGGGATAGTAGAGCTGGTGCTGCTCCTTTGGTCAGCAATCATCAGAGACATTTGTACACTGTAATACAGACCACAGTACCTCATTAAAGGATGAATATAGATATTCTACAAACTACTGTCTAAAGCTACAAGTATTCATTTTTCATATCAGGCTAAATTCACCCCAGACACAATTGCAGGTGGTGTGTGCTCTGTGTTGGTTTAGTCTGAACTAATGATAACTGCTGTTAACTGGTCTTATCTGTAACTCATAGAAGGGCATTGCTCCTGTATTAGTCTTCAGCTCGGCTATAGAAAACTGTCTGTACCCTGTGGGGAAAACGTATTTATAGTCAGTGCAATAACGATGTCTCTGTTCAATTACCTCAGAGTAGGAGCGCTTATCTAGGTTCAGTTTAGCCTTTATGATCCTAGATTATCACTTCTATTCTAGGACGCTTTAGGAATATGAGCCGCAGGTCTCAGATTAATGTTACATCTGAATATATCTCTGCAGCGAATTACACTCTTAATTTAACGTACTCCAAAGAATAAGGGTGGAAAAAGATATAAATCATGGCACAAGGTTTGATGAGTTTATTGATATTGGCATCAAATCACAGTATTTTACAGTGTTTCTACTATATATGTAACGGTTCTCGTCTGTCGATAGAGAAGCGGACCAAAATGCAGCGTGGTGGTTATTCATGTTCTTTAATGAAAAGGAACTCAACATGAAATAACTAAACAAAACAATAAATGTGCGAAAACCTATACAGACTATCTGGTGAACACAAACACAGGAACAATCACCCACGAAATACTCAAAGAATATGGCTGCCTAAATATGGTTCCCAATCAGAGACAACGATAAACACCTGCCTCTGATTGAGAACCACTCCAGACAGCCATAGACTATGCTAGATACCCCCACTAAGCCATACACCCAACAACACCCCAAGACAAAACACACCACAATAAACCCATGTCACACCCTGGCCTGACCAAATAAAGACAAACACAATATACTACCACCAGGGCGTGACAATATATGTATCAACACAATCCCTTCTCTTTAACCATCAATATTTTTTCACAAATGTCATTCTTCACAAAGTCTTAAGAAATTACATAGTAGTAGAAAAAACTATACAAGTATATGATTATTAAACCCACCCAAAGATAAAAATGTATCTTCAAAAAAAGAGTTTGTTCACTTGTATATACAGACTCAGTTAACCAACAGGGACTAATAGCATAAATGTCATGTTTTTGTTTCCACCATGTTGTGTGACAGGTGTTTGATCCATTCATCCATTACTCTGCCATGACCACAGTCCTGGTTAATTAAAGGACAACTGCAAAGGTCCATATTTTGTGCCGGACCTTACTCAATATGTTTCTCCTCATTCTGACATGAGTCAGCAAGATTGACCTGCAATTCTATTCATTCAGGGTTTTCTGGGCCAAACAGAATGACCGCATCTCTTTTTTCACACCAAGACTTCCCATAACCAGTGCTTCTACGTCTCATTAGCTCTACATACAGGAAATAGTGTATGTAGAGGCATGGGGTGGATTATGTTCTATACTTTTCCAAGCCTCTCAGACGAGGCAAAGGGTCACATAAGTCTCTGTTACACAACGGGAAGTATTTGTATTGTTTATGTCAGGACCTTGAGTGACTCGCTGGACCTGCTTATCTCTAGTCCTATAGGGATGGTAGCTGAGAGAGGGGGGCAGTGTCTCTGTCTAGGAGGTTGTGGCCCCAGGCTGGTATCTCCGTGTCCCCCAGGGGCCTGTACTGCTCTGACTGCTTGGCCAAGAGGGAATTCTTCTGGGCCTTGGTCATGGGGAGATCCTTTGACGGCGTGGTGAGGATGGACAGTCTCTGAGGAATCAATAGAGGACGAGGAGCATTTCAAAGAAAGACCACCAAAGGACTGAGACATAAAATAACTGGTGATGTTTACAGAGCATTGATTGTTTGACTTCTTTTCTTAGTTGGTAGAAGAAACAGTGTGTATTGGGGAGTAAATGGGGTTTGGGTAATGGATCTGATCATTGTATAAATAGAGACATAACTAGCGATAACACCACAAGTGGTACCTGCCAACTTTTAAAATATCTGAAGTTTGGAATTGACAGTGAGAAATTAACCGTGGCCTCTCATGACCATTGCTCCATCTTTGGAGAATGTACTCAAAGACTTAGCCTCTATCGCCAACCTACGTAACTAGCTATAGCTATGCTACCTATGATATTGCTTGATTTTGTTGCTTTTGGACCACTTTGAGATGCTTCTGTTTTGAAACTCCAGTGCTTGACTTGGGCTGAGACAGTTGTCGGTACTCATGTTTGGTGCCGGAACTGTTTACATTTAGGTGCAGGAGCTCCACAATACTTTTGAGATAATATTGTAAAAGAGAAACAGGAGCTCAAACTGTTAAACATTTTAGGTGCCGGTACTCCGCTCCAGAGAGCTCCTGCCCAAGTCAAGCAATGTGAAACTCTACAGAAACATAATAAATGATGTCCCTATTTACCTGTCGCAGTGTACCAGGAGTGACGCTCACGATGTAAACCATCCACAGAGGAACCATGAGGGTGGAGGAGAGAGTGAACCACCAGCCAACGGCGGAACCCCACCAAGGATACTGAAAGGTGTTGTTGAACTTCAGCGGGGCTAACTTTATCAAGGAGAAGACAAATGTAGCCTAGAACAAAAGATGGAGGTTGAATAATAAACATTAACACAATGTATTTTCTGATAGCATTGTACTAATTATAACATATTAGGGTAACAGTGAGGGTTGAGTGAGGACAGAGATGAACAAGATAAGGTTTAGAACAAGGTCATAGTTTCTCCAGTACGTTTAGGTCAGGCTTCTGGTGGAGCATTTATAATGGTCTAATAAAAAGCATGAGCTGGTGCACACCCAATACGTTCCCCCTGTTGATGCTTATCATGCATTATAGTTGAAACAAAAGATTACATGTAACAAACATTATGAAATTGGAACAATTAAATATACATTACTAGTAATAAGTTTGGACACACCTAATCATTCAAGGTTTTTTCTTATTTTTTTTTTTACCAATGTCTACATTGTAGAATAACAGTGAAGACAAACTATGAAATAACACATACGGATTCAAGTAGTAGCCAAAACAAATCAAAATAGATTTTATTTTAGATTCTTCAAAGTAGTCATTTGCCTTGATGAAAGCTTTGCACACTCTTGGCATTCTCTCAACCAGCTTCATGAGGTACAGTAGTCACCTGGAATGCATTTCAATTAAAAGGTTTGCCTTTTTAAAAGTTAATGTTGAATTAATGCGTTTGAGACAATCAGTTGTGTTGTGACATGGTAGGGGTGGTATACAGAAGATAGCCCTATTTGGTAAAGACCACATCCATACTTCAAGACATCTAGGTCAGACAATGCAGAAAATTTCAAGAAAATTGAAAGTTTCTTAAAATGCAGTTGCAAAAAAAATGCAGTTGCAGAGAAGTGCTATGATGAAACTGGCTCTCATGAGGACCTCCACAGGAACGGAAGACCCAGAGTTAACACTGCTGCAGAGGACACGTTCATTAGAGTTAACTGCCCCTCAGATTGCAGCCCAAATAAATGCTTCAGAGTTCAATTAACAGACACATCTCAACATCAACTGTTCAGAGGAGACTGAGTGAATCAGGCCTTCATGGTCAAATTACTGCAAAGAAACAACTACTAAAGGACACCAATAATAAGAAGAGACTTGATTGGGCCAAAAACACGAGCAATGGACATTAGACCAGTGGAAATCTGTCCTTTGGTCTGATGAGTCCAAATTTGAGATTTGTTTCCAACCGCCGTGTCTTTTTGAGATGCAGAGTAGGTGAATGGATGATCTCTGCATGTGTGGTTCCCACCGTGAAGCATGGAGGACAAGGTGTGATGGTGTGGGGGCTTGGAAAAGCATTCCTCATGAAGCTGGTTGAGAGAATGCCTAGAGTGTGCAAAGCTGTCATCAAGGCAACAGGTGGTTACTTTGAAGAATCTAAGATCAAAAATATATTTTGATTTGTTTTACTTTTTTGGTTACTACGTGATTCCTTGTTTTTTTATTGTCGTGATGTCTTCACTCTTATTCTACAATGTAGAAAATAGTAAAAAGAAAGAAAAACCCTTGAATGAGTAGGTGTCAAAATGTTTCACTGTTTATGTGAAATTAAACGGTAATGTATGTTAATCCTATGCTAGTGCTAATGATAACAATAGCCTAATATATTCAATGTAAATGTCATGTTTACTATAACTTTTATTGGACAAATAACAAATTAATTTGCTATTGACAGTGGTGTGTAAATAAATAAAACTTACCGTGCAGATGACTGGAGTGAAATACTTTAAACAGTACTTAATGATGGGTAATGGTCGATAACCGATCATGTCCTCTATATTATCGTACAGACGGTCTGCACCTGTGGTGTAAAGATATCAACAGGGACTCCAAATAACAGCAGTCAATAGGAGTTTAAAAGTTGGTCTGTCAAATACCCAGGTAAACATTCTCAAACCACCAAGTAACAGACAGGTTTAAACAATTACAGATTAGGAACCCTGGACAACAGCTCTAACCAGTGTTCCCCAAACTCAGTCCTGTGCCCCCCACAGCTGATTCAAATCACCAACTCTATTATTTGATTCAGTTGTGTAGTGCTATGGTAAAGAACTAAATATGCACCCAGGGGTGGGCCCCAGGACCGAGTTTAGGAAACACTGGTCTAAGGTACCTGTATTTCTTTGTTTAGAAAATGAGAGCTTACGTTATGGCCATTCTTCTGAAAAACTGGTGATATAAAAAGAGAACCAGTGTGTAACGGTTTTCTTCTGGTGAAAGAGAGGCGGACCAAAATGCAGCGTGGTTATTTTTGGCCATCTTTAATAAAGATGAAAATACAACAATCTACAACACAAGCACCATGACAAAACCGAAACAGACCTATCTGGTGCCACAAAGACAGGAACAATCACCCACAAAACCCAACACAAAACAGGCTATCTAAATATGGTTCCCAATCAGAGACAATGACTAACACCTGCCTCTGATTGAGAACCATATCAGGCCAAACAGAAATAGACAAACCAGACACACAACATAGAATGCCCACCCAGCTCACGTCCTGACCAACACTAAAACAAGGAAAACACACACGAACGATGGTCAGAACGTGACACAGTTTCACATATTCTCTCCCTCCGACGCTCGTTATTACGCACACCCATAACCATCATTACACGCACCAGCACCTCATCAGACTCACCTGCACATCATCACCTTTCTGATTACCTTCCCTATATCTGTCACTTCTTTTGGTTCCTTCCCAGTTTTCATGGCAGTATGCTACCTGTGTTTCTTGTTATGTTCATTTAGTTATTAAATACACTCCCTGAATTTGCTTCCCGACTCCCAGCATACACTTTACAGAATAACGCCTCACCGAAAGGGAGCATCAGGGAGTGTTTTTAGTTTTTTTGTGTTGGTCGGTGACGTCTGGGTGCCGCTGCCGGCCGAGGATGCCTCAGCTAGCTCGTCAGGCTTCCATGCCTTAGCTGGCTCGCCAGGTTCACAAGACTCGACGGGCTCCCATAACTCAGCCTGCTCGACAGGTTCCCGTGCCTCAGCAGAGACAACCGGTCCGCTCCTGGTCCATGGGATCGTACCTTTGGGCAGCGTCCTGCAACTGAAGCTGCGCGTTCTGGGAGGGGGTACTGTCACGTATACTCACTGGCGCTCTAGTTAATCAGGCTGCTCATTATTACATACACCTGTCACCTAGACTTCATTACCTTCCTGACTCCTGAACAGCTAGTCAAAGGGCTACCCAGACCCCTCTTCTAAGCTGCTGTTAACTCTACCTACATGTACATATTACCTAAATTACCTCCACTAACCGGTGCCCCCGCACATTGACTCTGTGCCGGTACCCCCTGTATATAGCCTTGGTTGTTATTTTACTGTTGCTGTTTTAATTATTTGTTACTTTTATTTTCTATTTTTACTTATCTAAATTTTATTATTTTTATTTTGTATTTGTTTTCTTAACTTCTTAAAGCATTGTTGGTTATGGGCTTATAAATAAGCATTTCACTGGATTCAGCAAATGTAACAAATACAATTTGATTTGATTAACTTCCCTACATCTGTCACTCCCTTAGTTTCCTTCCCCAGGTGTTATTGTTTCTGTTCCGGTGTTCATGTCTGTACACTACCATCTTTCTTGTTTTCTTCTATGTTCATTTAGTTATTAAATTCACTCCCTGAACTTGCTTCCTGTCTCCCAGTGTACATGTTACAACCTGTGACGTGAACAATCAAGGACTCAGGGCTATAAGGTTGTATCTGCAAAGTGTATAGTTTTGAGATAATGAGTATTTTTTTCCAAGTCCCAGATCTCAGAACTGTTTGATGTCCTCCTGTTTTCAAGTATATCACCTTACTTACAGTGGTGCAAAAAAGTATTTAGTCAGCCAGCAATTGTGCAGGTTCTCCCACTTAAAAAGATGAGAGATGCCTGTAATTTTCATCATAGGTAGACTTCAACTATGACAGACAAAATGAGGGAAGAAAATCCAGAAAATCACATTGTAGGATTTGTAATGAATTTATTTGCAAATTGTGGTGGAAAATAAGTATTTGGTCACCTACAAGCAAGATTTCTGGCTCTCACAGACCTGTAACTTCTTCTTTAATTAAGAGGCTCCTCTGTCCTCCACTCTTTACCTGTATTAATGGCACCTGTTTGAACTTGTTATCAGTATAAAAGACACCTGTCCTCAAACAGTCACACTCCATACTCCACTATGACCAAGACCAAAGAGCTGTCAAAGGACACCAGAAGCAAAATTGTAGACCTGCACCAGGCTGTGAAGACTGAATATGCAATAGGTAAGCAGCTTGGTTTGAAGAAATCAACTGTGGGAGCAATTATTAGGAAATGGAAGACATACAAGACCACTGATAATCTCCCTCGATCTTGGGCTCCATGCAAGATCCCACCCCGTGGCGTCAAAATGATCACAAGAACTGTGAGCAAAAAATCCCAGAACCACACGGGGGGACCTAGTGAATGACCTGCAGAGAGCTGGGACCAAAGTAACAAAGCCTACCATCAGTAACACACTACGCCGCCAGGGACTCAAATCCTGCGGTGCCAGACGTGTCCCCCTGCTTAAGCCAGTACATGTCCAGGCCCGTCTGAAGTTTGCTAGAGAGCATTTGGATGATCCAGAAGAAGATTGGGAGAATGTCATATGGTCAGATGAAACCAAAATAGAACTTTTTGGTAAAAACTCAACTTGTCGTGTTTGGAGGACAAAGAATGCTGAGTTGCGTCCAAAGAACACCATACCTACTGTGAAGCATGGGGGTGTAAACATCATGCTTTGGGGCTGTTTTTCTGCAAAGGGACCAGGACGACTGATCCGTGTAAAGGAAAGAATGAATGGGGCCATGTATCGTGAGATTTTGAGTGTAAACCTTCCATCAGCAAGGGCATTGAAGATGAAACGTGGCTGGGTCTTTCAGCATGACAATGATCCCAAACACACCGCCCGGGCAATGAAGGAGTGGCTTCGTAAGAAGCATTTCAAGGTCCAGGAGTGGCCTAGCCAGTCTCCAAATCTCAACCCCATAGAAAATCTTTGGAGGGAGTTGAAAGTCCGTGTTGCCCAGCAACAGCCCCAAAACATCACTGCTCTAGAGGAGATCTGCATCCTTGTGAAGACTTACAGAAAACGTTTGACCTCTGTCATTGCCAACAAAGGGTATATAGCAAAGTATTGAGAAACTTTTGTTATTGACCAAATACTTATTTTCCACCATAATTTGCAAATAATTTCATAAAAATTCCTACAATGTGATTTTCTGGGGTTTTTTCTTCTCATTTTGTCTGTCATAGTTGAAGTGTACCTATGATGAAAGAGGCCTGTAATTTTCATCTTTTTAAGTGGGAGTACTTGCACAATTGGTGGCTGACTAAATACTTTTTTTGCCCCACTGTACATACAACTATTTGTTATTGACAACCCAGCATTGTGTGATTGGATTGCATATAGAACCTTAAAGCACCAAGAAAAAAGGTGTTTGCATAGATAGAACTTCTGATTTTTCATTTTGTCATTGTAAATGGACTTTTTCAAAAACCTGACTCATCTCACACGTAAGGGACCACCGAAAGAGCAACTTGATGTTGGTCAAAAATTAGTTATTCACATGTCAGAACCTTATAATCCCAAAGTAACGAGGTTTCGTTTCACATCAATTTCCAAACTGGCAATGTGTGCCAGAGGAACAGCTTGGAAAACACAATAAACACTTGAACAGAAACATCCTTAGGGAAGCTGACCAGCAATTAGGGTTTCTGTGATTGATTATCTGGGATTGATGGAATGGGGCCATGCTATCCTTGTTATCAGGGATCCTTGGGATGATCCTCCTCCATTGAAGTTGACATTTAAAATGGTTAAGGTAAGGGTTAGGGTAAGGGAGGGGTTAAGTTTAAGGTAGGGACATCCCACAGATCCCTGATAGCACTGACCATATTTTACTATTATCTTTTCATAACACCCACAATGATAGTGGTAACAATTAATAACTTACATGAAAATGCCTTCATAAATGTTTGTAATATAATACAAGGTTTAGATAGCTGGCTAGACTAACTTACCTAGCAAACTCTATACCATGGTAGCTGACATGGGCTAATTGGGTGACTGTCAGTGACTGACATAACAAGAGGAAAACTCTGGGTGCACTACCACATTTCAATATGTCACATAGTAGAATACACAATCTTAACTAAGAGTAAGTTGAGACCCCGACTGACATTGAACAAAAGTGGTTGCGGGCCCTAAGCGACACTGGGAGTAGGCCGGGCTAACTCACCATAAACCCAGCTGATACACACTGACTGTAGTATAGCGAAGAGAAGAAGAGTCATCCCACTGCAGGCATAGTAATCAAACAGCTGGAAGATATACAGGCCTCCCTGCAAATAGAGGAGGGTTAGAAATAAAGTATAAGGTACAGTCTTACTGAGACTATAATCTACCTCCAGAGTCTACAAAACACTCAGACAATGATCGTAGGTGTGTCCTGCAGCCCAATCGGAATAAGTGGAATCAACCAACAATTCTGCGGAACGAGGAGGTATGTTGAAACACAGGGATACGTTGAAACAGATCACTTGGGAGGTGCATTATCCATCATGTATCTGGTTACTGTCATGATTGATCTAATAACGATGGCCTTGAAATTCTATATTTTATAACCTATATAATGATGACTTCAAATGACCTCTCACCTCTGTGACCATGACCAGGCCGATGAAGAAGCTACCCACACTGATGATGAGGAGGAGGACTTTACGCCGATGGCCAACCAGGAAGAAGGAGGGATACATGTCTGAGATGGCTGTCATCAAAGCCTCCAGACCTACAAACTGAAGGAGAGATGATGGGGTTCAGTGGAAACTCTCTTCTTTTAAATACTAGCTAATCATTCACAGTTTCACATCCATTAGTTTAGTGATGATTGTAGCAACTATTGTAGGTTATGTAATTATCCTTCACTAAGGAAATATTCCGTAGGCCTTCAGGACCACACTAACACACCTCACTGTCTAAACCCAGTAGGATTATCATGATGAAGAAGAAGATGGCCCAAAGCTGGGGTAATGGCATCATGGCCACGGCACGAGGGTAGGCGATGAATGCCAGGCCAGGACCTGCAGCAATACAGGTAAACTCATTACTGAACTCTCAGGGGCAGAGGGAATAGTTAGATCCCTGAAATGCTAAGACACCTGTCTTGTAACGAAGCAGAACTTACAAGGGTATGTTCATTTGTTTGTTTGCACATTTTTCAAGGTGGTTTATTTGATTAATTAATTAATTCATTCATATCTCACTGCTGCAACACTTACCTGATTCGGCCACTGTTGAGATGTCTGTCCCTTGTTCATAAGCCATGAAGCCCAGAACAGAGAAGATCGCAAAACCGGCCACAAAGCTGGTTCCACTGTTCAACAGGCACAGGTACACACAGTCCCTAAAAAGAGATTCACTTCCCTGTTAGTCACAACACGAAGGCATCCAAATGACCTACAATGTGGAGATCAACAAACTGTCCAGAAAACGTTCTGCCAGCACATTTTATCTAGCAAGGCACATTTACTGTTTATGTACTTAATTCTTCCACTCACTTGTAACAGTTGTTGTCATACTTGTTGTAGCTGCCAAGAGCAGTCAGACAGCCGAGGCAGATAGCATAGGAATAGAAGATTTGTGTTCCAGCATCCATCCACACCTGTGAGACACACCAGAGAGAGACACAATAGTCTTCATAGTTTCACAATTCCGATATACTAGTCTCATCCCAGGGTATTAGAGGTTAATTAAAATGGTACTTATTTCGACCTTGTAGCTGTAATAAGTCAACATAAAATATATTTGCTTTGAAATTCAGAGTAATATTTTTAATGAAGTATTGATGTTGTAACAAATCTGATGCTCTTAAAACCACAAACTGTTGCACCAAGGGAGTTACGTTTCTTGTGCCAGTGGTAATTGTTGCTGCCCTCGGTCATGTTGACTTTGGCTCAAACACCGACAGAGACGTTACCATCTATCCCCAACAATCACTACAGTATGTACTGATAGTTTCTGTTACACCTGGACACAAATTATACAGTGAAGTGTGTTCCTACCTGTGGGTCAGTGAGGCGGGCTGGGTCTGGGTAGAGGTAGAACTTGATACCATCTATTGCCCCCGGCAGTGTGAGTCCACGGACCAGCAACACCACCAGCATCAGATAGGGGAAGGTGGCAGTGAAGTAGACCACCTGAGGGGAGGGGGACCAGACCAGCATTACATTCCCTCAGTCTATGACTCATCTTAACAACTCTACAGTATTCATGGTGTCATCAGGTTGAATGGCAGAGTCCCCCCTTACCTTCCCAGTAGACTTCACTCCTTTCCAGACACAGAAGTAACAGAGAATCCATGACAGTAGAAGACACAGAGCCAGCTCCCAGCGAACACTGCCTAGATTGCTTGGACTGTCTGTGAGACTCAAAACTCTTCTCCTGAAAATCAAATTTTGAGTTACAATCCCAAAACTTGCTTTTCACCTTTCTCTCTGCGCCTCCTAAGGCACATAGCCATGATTTTCATCTGTAAGGACTTAATAAGGAGTTGATAAATTAGAATGATTTTGTGTACTCACTCCCAGAACTCTCTTACTGGTGATGTTGCGTTTCCTGCTACTGTCCAATTTAAATGTCCCACTACTCTTCTGTCAAACTCTATGCAGGTTGCTGGTTAGGAGGAAATTAGACAATAACAAGCATGTCTTAGAACTCTCGTAACCTTTCCTGGATAAGGAGACATTTACAAAAATACAACTCACTTGTCAAAAACAGAATATCTCAGTTTGAAGTAGTGTCCATAATTTTAAGATACTTTCTATCATTTGGGCATAACAAAATTATGTCACCATCAACTGGTCTACACACTGAAGTTAACCTGGTCCTAGATCTGTTTGTGTTCTATGCAATGCCAACTCCATTGCTATCCTTGTCAATCCAAACAGGTTTGCTATGACAATGAATGACAGGCAGTTGGTATGACAGCACAAGCAGACTGGCACTCAGGCTACACTGATATACATACCTGTGTTCCAGCTGTTTCTACAACTGGCCCAGGGGAGCTCAGAGCTGAATGAGGAGAAGAGGTAGAAGAAGGCCCAGGCTAGAATGATGATGTAATAGATGCTGGAATATAGAACCACCACCTGACTACCATAACCCAGTCCTGAGGAGAAAGAGATTTTACAGACAAACATGGAGACTCCTTTCAATGCCATCAACCATGATTAATGAATGATGGTGCCATTCCAACAAGACAGACATTTGTGAATGTTTGAACACAAGACAAGTGTCCTGAATGCATGTGTCATGTCACATTAAGGACTGCCACTTACTCTATCATGTAATAGCTCATAAATTGGTGTGAGCCTGAGTAAATCTGTTGATGTTTAATCCCAGCTTCATCCAATAACTTGAATGAAATGTCTTGTTACTTTAATCCCTTTTTCATTTTTGAAGTGAAATCAGGTCAGAAACAGACCGGTCATCCCCCCCAAGCAATCTAAAATGTGTCCTTATATTGTTTCAAACTGGTGAAGCAATGTGATTAAAATCATGGTGGATTGTCTTTTACAAATGCAACAGTGCAATATCATTTACAGAAGGAAAAGCCTGCATGTACTGTGCATATATTGTACCTATTATGGCTAATTGTCTGGCCCAATATGTCACCCTCAACCAGCACATTCTTGACAAAGACTCCAGACAGAAACCTTGAGTCTATGTGCTGAATACCAATTTAAATCATATTGACATTGCTTTGGATTACAATGCTACTTTCTCAAGTTTTGATATTGCAGCTAGGAGTTTTCCTGAGTACGAATACAAAAAACAGACGAAGTTTGGTCTCATGTCCCTCTGAATGTTATATTTTCTTTTGGAACAGTTTACAGTACTATCAAATTTTTACTTTTCTGAAGGCTATAACCTGATAGCTAGAAGGAAGAAAGGCTTTCATGTCTATTTCCCCAATATGGCATTTACATTAGGAAGTAAATGCTATCAATTGTCAGACAAACACTGACAATTTAATTCCTAAAATGGATGCAATACGTACAACAAGACCCCGTGGCCACATTTATATAGCATACCAGTAGGATTTTTTTTATTTAACTAGGCAAGTCAGTTAAGAAAAAAATGAATTACTATGATGGCCTCGGAACACTGGGTTAATAACTGCCTTGTTCAGGGGCAGAACGACAGATATTTACCTTGTCAGCTCGGGGATTAGTTCTAGCAACCTTTCGTTTACTGGCCCAATGCTCTAACCACTAGGTTACCTGCCATCCCTAGGATGGCTGATCTAGGTTCATATTAGCCTTTTAGATCATAATGAGTAAGCTTATATGGACAGAGTGGGCCTGATTCTCGATCAGCATTCTTACTCAATGACGCTTATAAAAAATGAGCTCTGATATTTACCTTCAAACAGGGGGCAGATCTTCCTCCAGCAGGTGATGCTGCCCTGCGTGGTGTACTGGCCCAAGGAGGTCTCCAGGAGAAAGAGTGGAATGCCACAGGTGAACAGAAAGAGCACATAAGGGATGAAGAACACCCCTTATGAACAACACAAGTTAAACCACAATTCAACATATGGCCCAAGACCATAACTTAATGTTTCACATCATGTGATTACACACACACACACACACACACACACACACACACACACACACACACACACACACACACACTCTTCAGGTTTGAGTACATCTCTACTGTCCAGAGAAGAGAACGCAATTATTTTTTATTTATATATATTGTTTTGGGTGGGGGGTGGATCGGCTTTAATATTCCGGATAGATTGTCGCTTCCATCAATGTAATTGTCTGCATCATTTCTAATTCCCCATATATTTTTGGGGTAAATATATATATTTATATACATACACATATCCACATATATATACATAAACATGCATACATATACACATACATATACTTAAATACAAATACACATACATATATAAATATACATATTATTTAGAATATCTTTATCATTTATTTTTCCCCACAAACCTGATGAGGTTCACCTTGGGGTCAAGATAGGGGTTGCACCAAATGATTGATGTATTATAATAATTGATTATGCTTATGTTGTATTAATAGAGGGGGAAGGGCTGTAAGACCCTCCCCCACTATATTCATAGGGTCCTGGACCACAGATTAGCAATATATGCATTATAAGGTTAATACTGTTCCACAGTTATTTTCTGGCCTCTGCCTCTTATAAGAAACGATCTGAGAGATGTGTGAGTTATTGCAGTCAAAACAAGGTGTCTGTGAGAAAGCGCCTCAAGGCTAAAAGTGTCACGACTTCTGCCGAAGTCGTTGCCTCTCCTTGTTCGGGCGGTGCTCGGCGTTCGACGTCACCGGTCTTCTAGCCATCATTGATCCTTTTTTCATTTTCCATTGGTTTTGCCTTGTCTTCCCACACACCTGTTTTCAATCCCATTCATTACCTGTTGTGTATTTAACCCTCTGTTTCCCCTCATTTCTTTGTCAGAGATTGTTTTATTGTCAGTGTAGTGTGATGTTGTGTAGTGTGATGTTGTATAGGTGCGCGTCGGGTCCTCGTACCCATGTTTGTTTGTTTACGTACATTTAGTGTTATGGAGCATACTCCGTGAACTTTATTAAAAGACTCCATCTTACACTCTATTTGACTCTCCTGTGCCTGACTTCCCTGCCACCTATTACACCTATGCATGACAGAATCTCTGACCAAATATATGAAGTCAGCAGGAGAGGACACTATGCCCATGGAGCTGGAGGAACGCGTTCAGGAACAGGCGAGGGAGCTTGACGTTATCAGCTCCGTCATGGATCACATTGTCCAGAAAATGGATCGCTGGGAGAGACAGGGAGTTTCTCCAGCGCCACTACCACCACAACCGGAATCTCCCGTGAACGTTTTTTCCTCTCCGGAATCAAAGATCCATTTATCCCTACCTACGGGATACAACGGAGATACTGCCGGCTGCCAGGGTTTCCTCCTTAAGCTGAACTTATATCTAGCCACGGTCTCCCCAGTACCATCTGACCGTGAGAAGAGTTACGCCCTCGTCTCATGCCTCACCGGGAAAGCCCTGGAATGGGCCAGCGCTGTGTGTAGAAGGGAGGATGCGGCGTTGGACCATTTTGAGGAGTTCACCCGCCAATTCCGGATAGTATTCGACCATCCACCTGAAGGCAAAGCAGCGGGTGAGCTCATCTATCATCTGAGGCAGGAGACGAGGAGTGTACAGGATTTTCCTTTGGAGTTTAGGACCTTGGCTGCCGGGGCTGGATGGAGCGACAGGGCCCTGATCGACCATTACGGTTGTAGTCTACGCGAGGACGTCCGTCGGGGGCTGGCCTGTAGAGACACCACCCTCACTTTCGACCAGCTGGTGGACATGTCCATCAAGCTGGACAACATGCTGGCTACTCGTGGACATCTAGATCGGGGTCTGGTTGTTCCATCCTCCCGAACCTATGGAATTGGGAGGGATGGTGCGCAGGAAGACCGGAGGGGGTTCCCGCTCGAGCACCATTCAAGGTTGCAGAGGGCACACTGCAGGTCGGTGCCGGGTTGGTTCCTCTGGGAATAGAGAGGGCAGGCAGGGCAGGCAGGGCATTCTGGCGTCACCCCAGGTGAGTAGGCACCATTCTCATCCAGAGCCCTCTGCTGCACTAATGTTTGTCTCTGTCTCTTTTCCTGATTTTTCACTGCATTCCCAGTATAAGGCGCTAGTAGATTCAGGTGCAGCTGGGAATTTCATTAATAAAAGTCTAGCTCATAGTTTAGGGATCCCTATTGTTCCTGTGGATATGCGTTTCCCTATTCATGCCTTAGATAGTCGACCATTAGGGTCAGGGTTTATCAGGGAGGTAACCGCACCTTTGTGTATGATAACGCAGGAGGGTCACAAGGAGAAGATTAGTCTTTTCCTTACTGATTCTCCTGCGTATTCTGTGGTGCTAGGCCTACCCTGGTTAGTTTGTCATAACCCCACTGTTTCTTGGCCACAGAGGGCTCTCACAGGGTGGTCGCGAGAATGCTCAGGTAGGTGTTTAGGGGTTTCCGTTGGTGCTACTACGGTGGAAAGTCTAGACCAGGTCTCCACCGTGCGCATTCCCCCCGAATATACCGATTTGGCTCTCGCCTTCTGTAAAAAGAAGGCGACTCAATTACCACCCCATCGACAGGGGGATAGATCTCCTGGTAGACGCTGCATATCCCAAGAGTCACGTGTATCCCTGTCGCAAGCGGAGACGGAGGCTATGGAGACATATGTCTCTGAATCCCTGCATCAGGGGTTCATTCATCCATCCATTTCACCCGTCTCTTCGAGTTTCTTTTTTGTAAAAAAAAAGGATGGCGGTTTACGCCCGTGCGTTGATTATCGAGGTCTTAATAAAATCACAGTGAAATATAGTTACCCGCTACCTCTGATCAATACGATTATTGAGTTAATGCACGGGGCACGTTTTTTCACAAAATTGGATCTCAGGAGTGCGTACAATCTGGTGCGTATTAAGAAGGGTGATGAGTGGAAGACGGCATTTAGCACCACCTCAGGTCATTATGAGTACCTTGTCATGCCATATGGGTTGATGAATGCTCCATCAGTTTTCCAATCATTTCTAGATGAGATCTTCAGGGACCTGCACGGGCAGGGTGTAGTGGTGTATATCGATGATATTCTGATATATTCTGCTACACGCGCCGAGCATGTGTCCCTGGTGCACAGGGTGCTTGGTCGCTTGTTGGAGCATGATCTATATGTCAAGGCTGAGAAATGCTTGTTTTTCCATCAATCCATCTCCTTCCTAGGGCATCGGATTTCCACTTCAGGAGTGGAGATGGAGAGCGACTGCATTACAGCCATGCGTAATTGGCCGACTCCAACCACGGTAAAGGAGTTGCAGCGTTTTTTGGGGTTTTCCAATTACTACCGGAGGTTTATCCGGGTTTTTGGTCAGGTGGCAGCTCCCATTACCTCACTGCTAAAGGGGGGCCCGGTGCGCTTGCAGTGGTCGGCTGAGGCGAACAGGGCTTTTGAGCACCTGAAGACTCTGTTTACCTCGGTGCCTGTGCTGGCTCATCCGGATCCCTCTTTGCCATTCATAGTGGAGGTGGACGCATCCGAAGCTGGGATAGGAGCAGTGCTCTCGCAGCGTTCGGGTACGCCACTGAAGCTTCGCCCCTGTGCTTTCTTTTCGAAGAAGCTCAGACCGGCGGAGCGAAACTATGATGTGGGGAACCGAGAGCTGTTAGCTGTCGTAGAAGCTTTGAAGGTGTGGAGGCATTGGCTTGAGGGAGCTAAACACCCTTTTCTCATCTGGACTGACCACCGCAATCTGGAGTACATCCGGCAGGCGAAGAGATTGAATCCTCGCCAGGCAAGGTGGGCCATGTTTTTCACTCGTTTTGTGTTTACTCTTTCTTACAGACCAGGCTCCCAGAACATTAAGGCAGACGCATTGTCTCGGCTGTATGACACAGAGGAGCGGTCCATGGATCCCACTCCCATACTCCCAGCTTCGTGTCTGGTGGCGCCTGTAGTGTGGGAGCTGGACGCGGACATTGAGCGGGCGTAACGTGCAGAGCCTTCTCCCCCTGAGTGTCCAGCTGGTCGTCTGTACGATTGATATATTGGGCTCACACGTCACCCTCCTCTGGTCATCCTGGGATAGGTCGGACGATGAGCTGTCTTGAAGGGAGATACTGGTGGCCCACTTTAGCTAAGGAGGATTTATGTTTCTTCCTGCTCGGTGTGCGCCCAGTGCAAGACCTCCTAGACACCTGCAAGACCTCCTAGACACCTCCTAGACACCTGCCTAGAGGTAAGCTACAACCTCTACCCGTTCCTCAACGGCCGTGGTCGCACCTGTCGGTGGATTTTTTTGACTGATCTTCCACCTTCACAGGGTTACACCACGATCCTGATCGTTGTGGATCGGTTTTCAAAGTCCTGTCATCTCCTCCCTTTGCCCGGTCTCCCTACGGCCTTACAAACTGCAGAGGCCCTGTTTACACATGTTTTCCGGCACTATGGGGTGCCTGAGGATATAGTGTCTGATCGGGGTCCCCAGTTCACATCAAGGGTCTGGAAGGCGTTCATGGAGCGTCTGGGGATCTCGGTTAGTCTTACCTCAGGTTTTCACCCCGAGAGTAATGGGTAGGTGGAGAGAGTTAACCAGGATGTTGGTAGGTTTCTGCGGTCTTATTGCCAGGATCGGCCGGGGGAGTGGGCGATGTTCGTGCCCTGGGCAGAGATGGCTCAGAACTCGCTACGTCACTCCTCCACTAACCTTACTCCCTTTCAATGTGTATTATGGTATCAGCCGGTTCTGGCTCCTTGGCATCAGAGCCAGACCGAGGCCCCTGCGGTGGACAATTGGTTTCGGCACGCTGAGGAAACCTGGGAGGCAGCCCACGTCCACCTTCAGCGTGCCATAAGGCGCCAGAAAATTGGCGCAGACCGTCGCCGCAGTGAGGCCCCAGTGTTCACACCAGGGGACAGGGTCTGGCTCTCGACCCGAAACCTGCCCCTTCGCCTGCTCTGCCGGAAGCTGGGTCCGCGGTTTGTGGGGCCGTTTAAAGTCCTGAGGAGAGTGAACGAGGTATGTTATAGGTTACAACTACCCACTCATTACTGTATTAACCCCTCGTTCCATGTGTCTCTCCACAGGCCGATGGTGGCTGGCCCGCTCCAGGAGGCTGAAGTGCGTAATGTTCCGCCGCCTCCTCTAGACATCGATGGAGTTCCGGCGTACTGTCACGACTTCTGACGAAGTTGCCTTGTTCGGGCGGTGCTCGGCTTTCGACGTCACCGGTCTTCTAGCCATCATTGATCCTTTTTTCATTTTCCATTGGTTTTGTCTTGTCTTCCCACACACCTGTTTTCAATCCCATTCATTACCCTCTGTTTCCCCTCATGTCTTTGTCAGAGATTGTTTTATTGTCAGTGTAGTGTGATGTTGTATATGTGCGCGTCGGGTCCTCGTACCCATGTTTGTTTGTTTACGTACATTTAGTGTTATGGAGCATACTCCGTGAACTTTATTAAAAGACTCCATTTTACACTCTATTTGACTCTCCTGCACCTGACTTCCCTGCCACCTATTACACCTATGCATGACAAAAAGAGAATCATAGACACAGAAGCCTGCAGGGGAGTAAAAGAGATGAGACAAGTCAGACATACCACTATAAGCCACACGGGAATGGAAAATTACTGCTGAGCCCTTAGAAAACACTGGACTACTGTTTATCCTGCAAGTTTGTAAACTGTACATGCATGGGCTTGGTCTCGTGAGTAGAAGGTGTTGACGTAGGCAGTTGCATCACTTGGGGTTGACTGCAAACAAATTAAAGCAACTTTTACCTTTTTATTTTGCAGAACTTACTCTGAAACATGCCTGCTATGTTTCCGTTGTCAACTTCTGTCTGCAATTGCATTAATAAAGGTTTGGTTTGATCTATTTACTTAAAGAAGATATTGTCTGATTGCTGATTTCACCAATAAGCCAATGATTGACAAGGAACAAGTAACCTACCCTGACAAACCCTACCACCCCTCCCACAATTGGAGTAAATGAAAAAACAATGACACTTAGGCTTCTATTTCCAGCTAATACATTTTACAGACATAATCTATTTTACAATAGTTATATTTTGTTTGTTTTTAGTCCTGGCCTTCCTCTATTTCAGATGTTTATATTTGCCATACATTTGTAACTGTGCTATATCACAAAAGTTCTGAACCTATATACATTTTATAGACCCCATATGTTTTACATTTGTTATCTTGACTATGACTTTTCAAATCCCCGAGTATAGTTATCTGCAGCGTTAGATCTAGGTAAATGTTGCAATTCTTCTGCCATTCTTGAACCTGTTACCAAAAAAGAGCTACATCTGGACAGTACCAAAATAAATGATCGGATGACTGCCTCCTCGCAGCAAAATCTGCAGAGCTGAGAAGATTGCATCCCCCATAAATATATATATATAACATTCTATTCATTGCGATAATTTTGAATAATAATTTCAATTGAGAAATTAGAAGTTTTGAATCCGGTGTCATTATGCGTGTCATTTCATAAACCATGTGCCTTGGAATAGGTACATCAAAATCTCTTCCCAACTATTTTGCAATTTATATGGCACAGCTGTCAATTTTCTGGTCCTTAAATGAAACAGGTATATATTTTCATTTATCACAATTTTCTTTAACCAATTTTGGTCTTTAAGGCAGGGCCGACAGACAAGTTCCTTACTTTATGCCCCTTCCACTTGCCTCTTGGTAATGCTGCAATTACTTGTAATTTTGAGTAGAGTAGACAGTTCCACATGTCTGTGTTAGCTGCATGTGTGACATAACTCCACCAGTCCTATTTATGATATAATTTACAAAGATGATCATTTAAAAAAGAAATGTATTGAAAAATACATTTTTTTAATCAATTATTATATTTGAGTTTAACCACAGGAACGCAAATATTTGTTTGTGTGGCCAACGGACTTAGCTACCACCCGAAGTGTTGTGTGTCCATTTGGCATGTAAGTGTTAGGGATATTCTTGTGGGGTATCTGGGACACGTTCAGTAGCCTAACATCATTGAACATTGCAGATAGAAAGGCCATGAATAGAGTCGACCTGATTCCTAATTCTACATGTCAGAGAGACATGTTTTCTCCATAGAATATTTCTATCAGAGCGTAACAAAATGTTGTACAGTAGTGATGTGCATATCAGTATAGAGATTCTGGAAGCACCTAGAAGGTTTTGGTGCCTTTTGTGCACCAAGGCATGCACTGTTGTTTTTATTATAGTGCCTGCCTGATAACATCTAGCCCTAGTGTGTAAATATCCCTATAATATTATAGCAACCACTGACATGTTTATATCAGGCCATGATTGCACATATTTGAATGATTATTCCATTACCGTCTTCCAATTGTGTGATTTCAATATTAGCCTAAGATATGAAAAGAACAACTCTGTACTGTCTCCACCACAATGAGGTTAAATGAGGTGACTAGCTCTTTTGCATTGATAATGTAAAAGACAAAGGCTCACCTTGCCATACATTTAATGTGAGCTTAATTGTATGACCATGTAAAGATGTGATGTGAGACTCACCTCCTCCATTTTTGTAGCACAGATATGGGAACCTCCATACATTCCCCAAGCCTATGATCTGTCCGGCCACAGCCAGGAGGAACTCCAGCTTGCTTGACCACTGTCCCCTGGTCTGGGTGCTTGGCACAGGGACAGGCTGGACCAGACCCACCTCCTGCTGGGAAAGCATATTGAACCTCAAATTGGGATCATTATGCTTTTCCATAACACTGAGGAAGACAAATACAAAGTTGGTTTTATGCAGTGAACACGCGTTAATCTAGCATAGTCTGTGTGTTATGAAGACAGTATAAGAACACACAGATAACAGCTACATACTGTATGACCTGCTACATACAGTGCCTTGCAAAAGTATTCACTCTCCTTGGCGTTTTTTCTTGCATTTACAACCTGTTTTAAATTGTTTTTATTTGGATTTCATGTAATAGACATACACAAAATAGTCCAAATTGGTGAAGGGAAATTTTAAAAAAATCACACCCTTTGCTATGAAGCCCGTTAATAAGATCTGGTGCAACCAATTACCTTCAGAAGTCACATATTAGTTAAATAAAGTCCATTTGTGTGCAATCTAATTGTCACATGATTTGTCACATGATCTCAGTATATATACACCTGTTCTGAAAGGCCCTAGATTCTGCAACACCACAAAGCTAGGGGTGCCACCAAGCAAGCAGCACCATGAAGACCAAGGAGCTCTCCAAAAAGGTCAGGGACAAAGTTGTGGAGAAGTACAGACCAGGACTGGGTTATAAAAAAATATCCAAAACTTTGAACATCCCACGTAGCACCATTAAATCCATTATTAAAAATAGGTGAACATGGCACCACAACAAGACTGCCAAGAAAGGGCCGCCCACCAGAACTCACAGACCAGGCAAGGAGGGCATTAATCAGAGAGGCAACAAAGAAACCAAAGATAACCCTGAAGGAGCTGCAAAGCTCCACAGCGGAGATTGAATTATCTCTCCATGGGACCACTTTAAGCCGTACACTCCACAGAGCTGGGCTTTACGGAAGAGTGGCCAGAAAAAAGCTGTTGCTTAAAGAAAACAAGAATCAAACACATTTTTTGTTTGCCAAAAGGCATGTGGGAGACTCATATGGGAGAAGGTACTCTGGTCAGATGAGACAAAAATGTACCTTTTTGGCTATCAAGGAAAACGCTATGTCTGGTGCAAACCGAACACCTATCATCACCCCGAGAACACCATCCCCACAGTGAAGCATGGTGGTGGCAGCATCATGCTGTGGGGATGTTATTCATCAGCAGGGACTGGTAAAACTGGTCAGAATTGAAGGAATGATGGATGGCACTAAATACAGGGAAATTCTTGAGGGAAACCTGTTTCAGAATTCCAGAGATTTGAGACTGGGACGGAGGTTCAATCTTCCAGCATGACAATTACTCTAAGCACACTGCTAAAGCACCACTCAAGTGTTTAAAGGGGAAACATTAAATGTATTGGAATGGCCTAGTTAAAGCTCAGACCTCAATCCAATGGAGAATCTGTGGTACGACTTAAAGATTGCTGTACCCAGTGGAACCCATCCAACTTGAAGGAGCTGGAGAAGCTTTGCCTTGAAGAATGGGCAAAAATCCCAGAGGCTAGATGTGCCAAGCTTATAGAGACATACCCCAAGATACTTGCAGCTGTAATTGCTGCAAGAGATGGCTCTACAAAGTACTTTGGGATGGTGAATAGTTATGCACGCTCAAGGTTTCTGTTTTTCTGTCTTATTTGTTGTTTGTTTTACAATAAAAAATATTTTGTTTCTTCAAAGTGGTAGGTATGTTGTGTAAATCAAATGATACACCCCCCCCAAAAATCTATTTTAATTCCAGGTTGTAAGGCAACAAAATAGGAAAAATGCCAAGGGGGGTGAATACTTTCGCAAGCCACTGTATGAACAGCTACATATGACATATGACATATGACCAGCTACATATGACTAGGTACATAGGCACACCTACATATGACCAGCTACATTTGCATACCTAAATATGATCAGCTACATATGACCAGCTACATATGACCTTCTACATATGAACAGCTACAGTACATATGACCAGCTAAATGTGACCTGTGTGAGAGCAAAATTGCAAGATTAGGTTATTATACTGTAATTGCATGAAATGGTTGTTTTATACAACAGAATAGAAGGTTGTCATAACTCTACTGTGTCGGCATGAACTGAAAGGGGGCCTCTGGGAGATTTAACACTGACAGGAGATTCACAATATCTTTGGGTGATACCGCCTTCAAGAGCATTAGTTAATGTTTCTGTTCAATAAGGTACCAGGGAGAGATGGCTCGGGGCTTGGTCTCGTGAGTAGAAGATGTTGAGAATAGTTTTTACAGCAGATACGGTCTGCTGCTAAGTATAAGTATCTTTCATACAAATCTTAACCTTGTGACCCTTTCCATACATCTGTTGCTTGTAATGTAGACTGAAGGGGGTGTATCTTGGCTATAAAAAACCTTTGTAACTTTGTCTCGAGGCTCTCAACAAATCATCTGAGGTTGATTCGTCGACCAGCCATCATTATTGTAGAGCACTCAATCGATTCACGTTATACGTGTGTGTTGTATTTACTTGCTGAAGTGAATAAAGATTTAGTTTCAGTATAATGCTGACTTGTGTGATAAGTTTGTCTCTCCTCATTTGATAGAAAAGAAATTAACCACCAAAGGTAATGTTAAAACATCCAGAATCTGTGTGAACTGGATGAAAACTAGAATCTGTGTGAACTAGGTAAGACCATTTATGATATAGTATAAGTTAGTAATGTACACCTGTAATTGTTTTAAACCTGTACCCCATTTTAGAAGTATTGAAAGATGTAAAATGTATGAGTTGCATTATCCTAGGAACTAACCATGACATAGAAATGAGAAAATATTCCTGCAAGTTAAAAACTAATTGATTATGCATGTTTGGGAATAGCATTGTGTGAATTTGTTATGAGAATTGTGTGTGTATAAATAAGATAAATACATTTGCATTATAAGATGATTGAAATTTGGTTAATAAGAGTTGATATATTGTTATTTTGTTGTTCCGTCCATCACTGCCCATCATAGAATATCTCTGGGTGCCATTGAAAGAGGGACGTTAGCAGCAAATCTAGTTTCTTGGAGGCTAGACTTTGCAGTGGTTTCTGAGAGGTTAGAGAACAGTTGAAGAACCTATGACGGGCCGGTCATTGTCCGGGTAACAAAAGTTTGGAGTTTGTTTGGAGAGCTGCTTCGTGGTTGTGCAGAGTCCTTGAAAACACAAATGGAATGATTGATGTGAGTACCTAAGAAATTCTTACATTTCATATGCATTTTGTGAAGATATGAAAATATGATGAATTGTATGTGTGTATCATCTATTACTAGAGATTGATAAAGTAATACTGGGAATATAATGAGACGGGGCTAAGGGAGATACTGCCCCCTTTGGATGAATTGTGTGCCCAAAGTAAACTTTAAAAAAACTGTTAAAGATTGCTAATATATGCATATAATAATTATTATTGAATAGAAAACACTCTAAAGTTTCTAAAACCGTTCAAATTATGTCTGTATGTAAAGCAGAACTCACAGGGCAGCCATTCTCCCAAACTCTCTCTCTCTCCTAAGAAAGTTGCTCCAACTTTGACGTCATCGCCCCCACCCTTCCCAACCAGCTACGGATCTGGGAACAGTTTCTATTTCTTCAGCGCGCTCTCGTCTTTCAATGAGACGTGGAACGGAGAAAATAGCACGAGCTTTGACTGCTTGGAGGGCAAAATACTGAGGTGTCACGAGTTTTCAGGTGCGCGCTCTGTGAAAAGGGTCTTTTTTTCCAGCTTGCCTGAAGAGAGTTCGTTATGTTTGATTTAATCGCCAATTGTTTTGTACGTTAAAAACATCCTAAAGCTTGATTCTGCACTTAGTTTGACCAGTTTAGTCGACATATAATATGTAAATTTGAAGTTTTGATGCGCAATTTTTGTGATCAGAAGTCCTTTTTGGGGTAATTCACCTGAAGATGTTAGCTTTTGCTAATACAAAGACACACCAACAACAACCAAACGTTATATTAGGTAAGTATAACTCCTTCCACGACATTCTTGTCGAAGACCATCAAAGGTAAGGGAATATTTATGTTATAAAATTGTATTTTTGTCGAATCCAACATAGTAGAGAAATAATGCTAATGGCTGAGCGCCGTCTCAGATTATTGAATAGTGAACGAATTCTGTAACGTTAAAAATAAATGTAACACAGCGTTTGCATTAAGAAGAAGTGTATCTTTCTAAATATATGTAGAACATGTATATTTAGTCAAAGTTTATGATGTTTATTGCTGTTATCTGGCGTTAGCTGCCGGAGATATTTATAATTCCTCCGGTCATTTCTGCTGCATTTTTTGAACATGGCTCAATGTAAATGGAGATTTATGGATATAAATTGCATATTATTGAAAAAAACATAAATGTACTGTGTAACATGTGCTATTACTGTCATCTGATGAAGATTTTCAAAAGGTTAGTGAATTATTTTTCTTTTAATCCTGTGTTTGTGATTGTGCTATTTTGCATAGCCATGTGGCTACATATTGTATGTTTTCCTAGTGGTGGTTTAACATAAATATGTGCTATGTTTTCGCTGTAAAACATTTTAAAATTCTGACATGCTGGGTAGATGAACAAGGTGTTTATCTTTCATTTAAGCTATTGGACTTGTTAATGTGTGGAGGTTAAATATTTTTAAGAATATTTTTGCTTTCCCTGCGCCACCGTTTGGGCTGAAGGGGGGGGGGGGTGTTCCCAGTTGGGAACCTGTAGCCCCATCTTAAACAACCCATACGTAGATGTACATAGGTTTTGAGTTGAATAAACCTTTTTCCATAAAGTTAGAGCGAATTAAGATGGAATCTCAACGTAACTTATAATGTCGTACAAAGCCTAGGCTATCCATCAAACTAATTATCATTGCGGGATTAACCTGTTGAAACTCTAGGGGCGCAATTTCATTTTTGGATGAAAAACGTTTCCGTTTTAAACAAGATATTTTGTCACAAAAAGATGCTCGACTATGCATATAATTGGTAGCTTTGGAAAGAAAACACTCTGACGTTTCCAGAACTGCAAAGATATTTTCTGTGCGTGCCCTAGAACGTGAGCTTCAGGCAAATCCAAGATGAGACGGCATCCAGGAAATGAGCAGGATTTTTGAGGCTCTGTTTTCCATTGTCTCCTTATATGGCTGTGAATGCGAGAGGAGTAAGTCTGCCCTTTCTGTCGTTTCCCCAAGGTGTCTGCAGCATTGTGACGTATTTGTATGCATATCATTGGAAGATTGACCATAAGAGACCACATTTACCAGGTGTCCGCCCGGTGTCCTGCGCCGAAATTGGTGCGCAAAAGTCAGCTGCAAGTATTTTTCCATGGAATTTATAGAAGAATGCAGGCTTCCACGAACGATATATCAATGAAGAGATATGTGAAAAAACACCTTGAGGATTGATTCCAAACAACGTTTGCCATGTTTCGGTCGATATCATGGAGTTAATTCGGAAAAAGTTTGGCGTTGTAGGTGACTGAATTTTCGGTTCGTTTCGGTAGCCAAATGTGATGTACAAAACGGAGCGATTTCTCCTACACACAGACGCTTTCAGGAAAAACTGTGCCTTTGGTATGTAACTGAGAGTCTCCTCATTGAAAACATCCGAAGCTCTTCAAAGGTAAATGATTTTATTTATTCGGTTATCTGGTTTTTGTGAAAATGTTGCATGCTAAATGCTACTCAAAATGCTAAGCTAGCTTAGCATACTCTTACACAAATTAGTCAATTGCTATGGTTCAAAAGCATATTTTGAAAATCTGAGATGACAGTGTTGTTAAGAAAAGGCTAAGCTTGAGAGCAGGCGCATTATTTTCATTTTATTTGCGATTTTCAGAAATCGTTAACGTTGCGTTATGCTAATGAGCCTGAGGCTTTAGTCACGATCCCGGATCCGGGATGGGGAGTTTCAAGAAGTTAACGTGATGTAGTAAAGTAATTGAAATATGTTGCATGAGAAAACAATCAGCTTCTATTAAAAAGTGCAAGATCTGTTTCCTAGTCAATGAATGTTAATTTAACTCATTGACTGCAAATCTATTCATTTCGCGCTTGTGAGAATCTCTGCGGAGAAAGCTTGGACCATTCATTAAGACTATTTTCTGGGAATTGTGTCGTTATTATGAGCCAGATGTTAAGACTACAAACCATTGTAAATGGGTTATTTGCAGGATTTATTCGTCATTTCATCAATAGCATTGACAAATGATATTGACAAAAAAATGGGTTTCTGATTGTATTTCAAGTATTGACATGTTTTGTCTGGACAGATACTACTGCCAGTGTTTGTTTAAGACATAAACTGAACATTTTAGCAACTTGCTTAGTTCAAATTGAAAGGCTATTTTATTCAACATAACTAGTGAGGTGATTTTGTTGTAATACGTTGTCTGTTGCCTAAATTGTCTGCTGGAATAACATATTGAGAATGGAATGTCACGTATACTCCCTATTTGGCCTCTAGGTCATCAAGCTGCTGATTATCCTGCACACCTGTCACCATCGTCTCACGTACCTGCGCCTCATGACACTCACCTGGACTCCATCACCTCCTTGATTATCTTCCTTATATCTGTCACTCCCCTTGGTTTTTCCTCATGTGTTATTGACTCTGTTTTCATGTGTTGCTTTGTTTGTGTTTCGTGTTCATTGTTTCTTTAATTTATTAAAACACTCACTCACTGAACTTGCTTCCTGACTCTCAGCACACTCATTACATTGAGTTGTATTTAAATAACTGATTTAAATAAGGGACAGTTACTTACATCTCATGAATTCTGATAATAGCGGATAGGTAATTGCGATAGAGCTATGACCATGATCATAATTGAAATCTAAACATGGGTATTACTTATTGCAGGATACAACTGCAATCATCTGAAGTTGTGGGTAGTAAATCGCTGTAGTATTGTGCCCACCTAAATGTTTAAAAAATATATATTATGGATTGACTGATGTATTTGATCAATTTGGCGCATTACATGTTACTTTTAAGGTCTTGGACATTTCATAAGTAGGAAGTGTCACGCCTTGGTCTTAGTATTTTTGTGTTTTAGTTTATTTGTTGGTCAGGCCAGGGTGTGACATGGGTTTATGTTGTATTTCGTATTGGGGTTTTTGTTGGTATTGGGATTTGCGGCTGAGTAGGGGTGTTGCATAGGTTTGGCTGCCTGAGGCGGTTCTCAATCAGAGTCAGGTGATTCTCGTCTGATTGGGAACCGTATATAGGTAGCCTGGGTTTCACTTTGTATTTCGTGGGTGATTGTTCCTGTCTCTGTGTAGTTTCACCAGATAGGCTGTAATTAGGTTTCACGTTCCGTTTTGTTGTTTTTTGTATTTGTATTCAGTTATTTCATGTACCGCGATTGTTTCATTAAAAACATGAGTAACCAACACGCTGCATTTTGGTCCGACTCTCTTTCGACAAACGAAGAACGCCGTTACAGAATCACCCACCACACTCGGACCGAGCAGCTTGTTAACAGGCAGCAGCGAAGGGAGGACGTTATGGACAGCAGAGGCTTGGAGTATACGACGTGGGAAGAAATGAGATGCGATGAGGGCTATAGGCGAATGGAGTCGAAAAGAAAGACACAGCGGCGCAGAGTGAAACCCGAAAGTCACCCCCAAATATTTATTGGGGGAGGGCTCAGGGAGAGAGTAGCAGAGTCAGGAGTCAGACCTGAGCCTACTCTTCCTGTTAATTGTGAGGAGCAGCGATCTAAGGACTAGGGAGAGCAGTGAGAGGGAGAGCAGTGAGTGAAATTGAGGCTGTAAACTACCAAATTAATTAAGGCCTGGACATTTTTGTTTGTTTTTACCTTGAGATTTTCAAATACACACACACAACACACTTCATATGACTATTTGTTGGTGTTTTTAAAATACTATATTTGATTCATTGTGAGTTTTCCATTTGTCTCTTGCTAAGGTATCTTAAAGGGGACCACACACACATGGAATTTCATGAAGTTTTTATTTTCTGAGTTTTAATTGAACACGTGAATTATTTTATAAGACATGCACTGGAAACTTACTGGAAACCTGGGACACGAAATGTATGAAATGCTTGACTGTTTTTATTAATTAGTCTAATATAGTAAGAAACACTTATTGGAAGGGTTTGTATGACCTCTGACCTCTGTCATGACTTTCCAGTGTGGTTTGATCACCCTCATTGGAAAGCAATTTGGATAATGATACTTAAGGTCATTTGTAATACTGATTTGATGGGCATTTGTAATATTAATAATTATGATGACATTTATAGTTCTTAGCCATATTTGTGATTTGGACCAAAGTGAAGAAGGAGAGGGTGTTGCCTTTGACTAAGGGTAGACTGTCTTAAGTCTATTTTCCTATGACCATATGGGTACAAATATTTTCTTTAGTTATTAAGGGTAGTGATTCTAGTTAGATTTTGTCATTTTAAATGATTTTGTTTTATTTTTAACCAGTAGTAGTGTTTTTTTATACACATTACTCACATTGGGAGTTATGTGTCAAAATGGGGGAGGTAACAGTCATCTGAGGTTTTGGATTGAAGTTTACACGCCTTGAGTGATATGTAGGAGTGTATTGCGTGATATGTGAAGGAGTGTATTTTTGTGTTGTTTGTTCTGTTCTGTTTTGATACAAATCTCATCAGATTAGGACTGCTGGATTGTTGGGATTTCTCCCAATGGTTTATAGGTCTAATTTCCTGATCCTGTGGCTCTGTGATGAAGTTGACAGTGTGATGGGGAATATAAGCCAATTTGAAAAAATACACGTTTCAATAAAATGTGTTGTTATTCTCTTTGACATATGTTTAGACATTAGTATTTATAATAATTGGTAAAAGTATTAATTTATCATATATTCAATGCTTGTCTGGATTTCCTGAATCAAATATAAACTGAACTAAACTGTTGTTCTGAACTGAATGCTTTTTGAAACGGAAGGATTGATTTGAGTTTAGTATGTTAATAATTATACGAGTGAAGCAATTCATTTATTATGGATTGATTGTTTTTGATTGCTGTTATGAACTAAAGATGTTGACAATATTCTCAGCATGCCCTGGTGAATAGAGAGGAGAACTGATCCGGAGAGTGAAACTGATCCTAATCTATTTGATCTATAGGCATTGCCTTATAAATAGTGGAATCATGATGCTTGTCTTGGGTCATGTTCATTGGGCACCAACGGAATAATGTTTTACTTAAACCAGGAGTTACGACCTGGATTTGTCCAACAAGATATGCTAATTTTAGTTTCCCGGAAAGAAATATTTTGTTCCCACCATGCAGATTGGTTGGAGTGTGATAAATAACTAAAGCTTATTTTATTAAACTCCATTGTTGCATGCACTGCATTAAGCATTAAATATTCGATTTTCACTGTCTATGAAGATATAGCCTTGAATCGTACAAACTGTATGCATCTTTTGTTTTTCTTCATGGATTCGTGCAGGTGACTGTGTATCATGACCTCCCCAGACAAAATGTTAGAATACTTAGAATAAGTGTTGGAGGATGAAATGAAATGGAGTGCTAAGTTTCTCGGGAGGAGGCTGAGCCAGTGCTATAGCAGCCGGTCACGTGCAGCAACTCATGCAATGAATTATTGCTTTTATGCTTCTTGTTTTATGAAGAATGTTTGCATTTTTTCATCTGAATCAATGTTTTTAAATCTTGTAGTTTTCTTTTTAAGTTGAGAGGACTCCCAAAATTGTAAGATTATGTTATAATACTGTAATTCCATCAAATAGTTGTTTTATGCAGCAGAATAGAAGGTTTGTAATGACTCTATTGTGTTTGTGTGAACTGAAAGTGGGCCTCTGGGAGATTTAACACTGACAGGAGATTCACGTCATCTTTGGGCGATACCGCATTCCAGAGCATGAGTTAATGTTTCTGTTCTATAAGGTAGCAGGGAGAGATGGCTCGGGGCCAGACCCTGGTTTCTACACAATGAGAACAGTGTTTTCAGCAGATACTGTCTGCTGTGAATTCTAAGTATCTTTCATACAAACGTTTACCTTGTGACCCATTCCATACATCTGTTGTTTGTAATGTGGACTGAAGTTGGTGTATCTTGGCTATAAAAGACCTTTGCACCTTTATCTCGAGGCTCTCAACGAATCATCTGAGGGTGATTTGTCGACCAGACAAATAGAGCACTCAATCGATTCACTTTATATGTGTGTGTTGTATTGACTTGCGCCTTTTTAAATAAGTGAATAAAGATTTAGTTTAAGTACAACTCTGACTTGTGTGACAATTTTGTCCCTCCTCATTTGATAGAAAAGAAATTAACCACCACAACTGGTAAGAAAAATTGAATAGAGGGAAAAAGGGAAGGTCTAGTACAGCAAAACATGAGCCCCTTTCTTCCATGCATTGGATAAATCTGCATTGCTTGCTGTTTGGGGTTTTAGGCAGGGTTTCTGTATAGCATTTTGTGACATGATGTAAAAAGGGCATGATAAATAAATTAGATTTTATAGGTTCATTGTTCATGTCTGAGTCGTCTCTGTCTAATATTTTAGCTTACTGTCGTGTTTGTTTTTTTTTTTTTTTTTTCTTAAGGTTTGTAGCTTTAATTATGAGATTAATATCTACATCAACAACCAGTAATTCTGCTTTCAAATCGAAAGAAAGCGATAAGAGGAATTCTACGTTTATTAGACTTGCACAAAACAGGAAGACATTGCTTCTCTCACTGGCACTGCTGAGCCTGCAGCCTTTGGCCTTCATTCCGTGCCTATAACAAGTGCTACTGATTGCAGAGAGAGAGAGAGAGAGAGAGAGAGAGAGACAGCGAGAGAGAAAGAGAAAGAGAGAACGCTACAGTACCACTGTCTGAAGCCTCATGTCTGTCTCTGTCTCTCTATACAACCAGGGAGATGTCTAGGTGTTATCACAGCCCCCACCTGCCAAGTCTGCTAGATTTCAAATACAAACAGTGATAAACAGTCTAAATAAAATGTTTATTGGTAGAAATGGAGGAGACTAGAAAGCGAGAGAGAGAGAGAGTACCTTACTTCTTCAGGGTCAGTGGGTCCCCTGCGGGACATTGAGCTAATGTAGCCTAATGCGATTAGCATGATACACAATTTTGAACAGAAATGTAATGGTTCATTGGATCAGTCTAAAACTTTGCACATACACTGCTGACATCTAGTGGCCAACATCTAAATTGCAGCTGGGCTGGAATAATACATCATGGCCTTTCTCTTGTATTTCAAATATGATGGTATAAATAAAATACAAAAGAATGGTTGTTTTTGTCTTTGAGATCTTTTACCAGATCTATTGTGTTATTCTCCGACATTCCGTTCACATTTCCACAAACTTCAAAGTGTTTCCTTTCAAATGGCACCAAGAATTTGCACATCTTTGCTTCAGTTACAGGCAGTTTTGGGTTTGTCATTTTTGGCGAAAATTGTCCGTTCCTGAAGAGGTTTTAAGGATGAAGTCTGTTGTAGTAGTACACTTCTCCATTAAGGAAGACTTGTTCTGGTCCCTTTCATTGGAAGCAAACCGAGACCCTGCGTTTCTCCCTGTCAAATGCCCTTCCCAGAACTAACCCATGTGGATAGTTTGGAGTGTGTGTTCATGTGCCTGTGTGTGGCAGAGCTATTGAGTCAAGGTAACAGTGGCTCCTCCATTGAGGGGAAGAGGAGGAGATTTGCTCTGTGAAAGCGACAGCAGCAGGCAGGCTTTTGCTTTAACCTTTATTTAACAAGGCAAGTCAGTTAAGAACAAATTCTTATTTACAATGACAGTCTACTGGGGAACAGTTGGTTAACTGCCTTGTTCAGGGGCAGAAGTACAGAGTTTTACCTTGTTAGCTCTGGGATTCGATCCAGCAACCTTTCGGTTACTGGCCCAACACTCTAACCACGAGGCTACCTGCTGCCCATAGATTTTTGGAATGTGAACAAATGAACTCTCTGCATTATGACTTTACAATGGATAGAGGATAGAGAAGTGACAGAATACGAGCACTTAAATGAATTGGAAAAGGGGGCATAATACATCTAATGTACAGTTCTTGCAAAACTATTGAAATGTAATGGAGAGTGATAATGTTACATCTAGTTTGACAGATATATATTTTGTATTACATAAGTCCATTGATTTCAACAGTCTAAATATGCTGTACATTATGTAGTATTTCAACATATCAGCATGATCAGCAATTGCTAGTTTGATGGACGGAGCCTAATGACTGTGGATGGAATCTAAAACTTCAGCCAATGAAATATGATTTAAATAAAAGCATTCTGTCAAGGCCTCTTTAAGGCCCATAGTGTGATTCCATATGTGCTATTTCATAGTTTTGATGTCTTCACTATTATTCTACAATGAATAAAATAGTACAAAATTAAGAAAAACACTTGAATGAGTACAGTAGGTGTGTCCAAACTGTATTTTACAGCACATAAATGACCAGCCATTTACTAAGAAATAACATGTTAATGACACAGTAATTATGTTAAAGTAGTGTACACACATCCAGTGACCTTCAGGTGAGGGTCACGTCAAGAAAATCTGTTACATTTTACATTACAGTGTAAGTACAGTATAATAATGAGTAATTACAATACTGTTGCACTGTACTTACAGGAATAATTCCACTGTAATAAAGGCACTGTAATATAAGTGTTACCAAAACATCTAGCTCAAAGAAAATAATGAAATCTGTAGTGCTCACCATTCTCCACGCTTTGTAGCTGAGCAGCATTCTTCAAGCATTTCCTCTGGATGCCTCAACTTCATTCACAACCTATTTTTATGACTTGAATGTTGCACTATATTTGCCTATGTGGACTTACTGTATGGCAGAGTGCTCTGAAAAGACAAAACTGAGTAAGATGCTCCTTTATTCTAAATGTTGAAACCTCTTACGGATCCGCCCCTTTTTTCAAAATGTTCTTGTTGAATAATAGTGAAGATATCAAAACTATGAAGTAACACATATGGAATCACAATATGGAATTTCTGTTTCGGAACTCTGTTGAAACAGAGATATCTTTAATTAAAGGAGATATTCTGGGACGAGTTACCCAGGGTAGGGGTTTCTGTTGAAGCAAAGAAGAGGCTATGCGATGACATAACATGGTTTCACTGTGTGTGAGTTTTCACTGTGTGAAGTAGACCTTATCTTAGTGACAAGGAGGTTTCTTCTGTGTGTGGAGGAGAATTCACTGTGTGTGAAAAAGACCTTGTCATAGTGACAAGGAGGGCTGTGTGTGGAGAAAAAGCTGTTTTATAACAGAGGTATTCCTGTGTAAATGTGCATTATTTAATATTTATTGATATGCCATGGTTTGCAATCGTCAGATGTAAATGCATGAACTACAGTATTTGATTCCAGGAAAGGGTCCTGAGATAGAAGCAAGAAAATATTCCTGCAAGTTTGCACAATTTGACCAATGGAGCCATAGGAGAATTGGATATACTTGGGAAATAATTGTTTACCTGCATACAACACATACAGTATTTCCTACTATACAAAATGTTGTATGGGTACAGAATTTTGCCTGCTCGACCCTCTGACTGGACCGGTGAAGGTAATGTTGAATAAGTTGGTCAGGGACATTCTGGAACAGGTACCGCTCTGGCACAAGTTATTAGGCGTTCCCATAAAAGGCACATTGAGTGAAGCTTTATTAGCAGAAGAAATAAGCAGTAGAAATAAGTTACAGGACTTTGAAGAAACCAAAAAAGGCAAGGCAAGAAGAATAGACTGGGAGGATTTTAGGAAAGTGGGAAAGAGAATTAGAGAGAAGGGCAGACAAGAAAATGTAAGGAAAAATGGTGAAGGATGATAAGAAGAGAAGGACAGACAGGGATGATGATAATGACTTTCCACCTTTCTATTATACCCCTGTATCCAATGCACCAGCACCTGCCCTGGTTGTCCAACAGCACCCCGCTCAGCTGCCTCCCCCGATGCAGCTTTACCCCGAATAAGACCTGATACGACTGCAGGACCAACAGACCCCTCGGAGGCAGCCCCAGAGCAGTAGGAATCCGTTCTACACAATGCCTACAATGACTCTCGTTTAACTGGACAGAGGACAGACTTTATCAGACCCAGCTGGCTGCACTGGCTGTTGGCTGGCTGTTCTTGAAATTTTCCCAGTCCTGACCCTGCTCCTGCCCGCCGTCCTGTACCTGCCTGACTCTGATTTGGATTAGGACCATTACCTGTCTTGACTTATCTTTTGCCTGCCCACTGTACTATAATAAACTCTGAGGCTCGTACTATCCGCCTCTGCATCTGGGTCTTAGCCTGAGTCCTGATAGACGTTGTTTTCAAGGTACAAATTCAACATAATACTAGAAATACATTTGATTGATTGCTAGAAATGTCACCCGCAAAACAGTTTGACAATTTTTTTTTCAAATCAAAGTGTTTTCCATGTAGATCAAGGGCACATTGACATATTACATTGAAACAAAGTTGATTCAACCAGTTTTTGCCCAGTGAGTAGTTTACTGTAAATAAATACAAATAAAAAATGTGATTGCGGTCTCCCCTTGTCCATGCTTTCAAAGTAAGGATTATGTATTTATTTAAATGTTGTTAAGTTAATTGGATGAACTATCCCTTTAATGTTGTGTTTAAAGTACATCAGCAAGCATTCTAGCTCATTGCAGCCAGGGCCGGATTCCCTAAAGGGCACGAAGACTCCCAACAACACAAAAACATAGATTTTTTTTCAGGGAGGGTTAGGGGCCCCCTGGAGTTCGGCAGGTACTCCGGCCCTGATTGTAGTTTACTTAAAGGAAGAGTTATGTGATGTTTTTCTTACCCTGTAAACAGTCTATGGACACGGTGTCATGTCTTGTTATGTCTGTTCCTGTCCTTTCTCTTCACTCTGTCTCTCTCTGCTGGTCTTTTTAGGTTACCTTCTCTGTCTCTCATTCTTCAGCTGTTCTACATCTCCCCTAACTAGCTCATTCACTCTTTCACACCTGTTCTCTCTTCCCCCTCTGATTAGGTCTCTATTTCTCTCTCTGTTCCTGCTACTTTCAGTGTCTGATTCTTGTTTGTGTTTTTGATGCCAGAAACAAGCTGTCGTCTCGTTTGCTTCCACCTTGTCCTATCCTGTCGGAGTCTGCCTGGCAGGTGCATCCTGCACTATACTACGTTCTTTTGTTCCATTGTCAACGTTGGAAGAGGATTTATGCCATTCCTGTTTTTCATTAAAGAACTCTGTTTTCTGTTAAAACCGCTTTTGGGTCTTCACCAAGTACATAACAGAAGAATCAGAACAAGAATGGACCCAGCGGCTCCGGACCCTTTTCACTCCGCCGTCGAGATCCAGGGAGCGATGCTAGGCAGACACGAGGAGAATTGTCTGCTGCTCGACATGCCGTTGAGACCCTGGCCGTCCAAGTCTCCGACCTCACAAGACAGGTTCACCAACTCCACCTCGATCCACCGCCCACTTCCAGGGTTTCCGAGTCTCCGGAGCCCAGGATCAACAACCCGCCCTGTTACTCAGGGAGCCCACTGAGTGCCGCTCATTCCTCACTCAGTGTGATGTGTGTTCTCTCTCCAGCCCAACACTTACTCCAGGAGCGCAGCCCGCATGCCTACGCTTTTCTCTCCTCACCGGACGGGCGCGTGAGTGGGGCACGGCAATCTGGGAGGCGAGGGCTGAGTGTATTAACCAGTTTCAGGACTTTAAGGAGGAGATGATACGGGTTTTTGACCGTTCTGTTTTTGGGGAGGAGGCTTCCAGGGCCCTGTCTTCCCTATGTCAGGGGAATCGATCCATAACGGATTATTCTATTGAGTTTCGCACTCGCTGCCTCTAGTGACTGGAACGAGCCGGCTTTGCTCGCTCGTTTTCTGGAGGGTCTCCTCGTCGAGGTTAAGGATGAGATCCTCTCCAGGGAGGTTCCTTCCAGTCTGGACTCCTTAATAGCTCTCGCTATTCGCATAGAGCGACGGTTTGATCTTCGTCGCCGAGCACGTGGAAAGGAGTTCGCGTTCTCCGTTGCTCCCCTCTCCACATCACTGCCACCTGCCGCATCACTGCCACCCTCCCCCGCCGGCTCGGATGCTGAGCCTATGCAGCTGGGGGTATCCGCATCTCGGCCAAGGAGAAGGAACGGAGAATCACCAATCGCCTCTGTCTCTACTGCGGCTCCGCTGGTCATTTTGTCACCTCATGTCCAGTAAAAGCCAGAGCTCATCAGTAAGAGGAGGGCTACTGGTGAGCGCAACTACTTGGCCTCTCCTTCTGGATCACGCACTACCTTTCCGGTCCATCTCCGCTGGCCCGGTTCATCTGCTTCCTGCAGTGCCTTGATAGACTCTGGGGCGGAGGGCTGTTTTATGGACGAGACCTGGGCTCGGGAACATGACATTCCTCTCAGACAGTTAGGGAGCCAACGGCCTTGTTCGCTTTAGATGGTAGTTCTCTCCCCAAGATTCAGCGTGAGACGCTGCCTTTAACCCTCACTGTCTCTGGTAATCATAGCGAAACCATTTCTTTTAATTTTTCGTTCACCTTTTACACCTGTTGTTTTGGGTCATCCCTGGCTAGTGCGCCATAACCCTTCTATTAATTGGTCTAGTAATACTATCCTATCCTGGAATGTTTCTTGTCATGTGACCTGTTTAATGTCTGCTATCCCTCCTGTTTCCTCTGTCTCTTCTTCACAGGAGGAGCCTGGCGATTTGACAGGGGTGCCGGAGGAGTATCACGATCTGCGCACGGTGTTCAGTCGTTCCAAGGCCACTTCTCTCCCTCCACACCGGTCGTATGACTGTAGTATTGATCTCCTTCCGGGAACTACTCCCCCGGGGTAGATTATACTCTCTGTCGGCTCCCGAACGTAAGGCTCTCGAGGATTATTTGTCGGTTTCGCTCGACGCCGGTACCATAGTCTCCTCCTCCTCTCCCGCCGGAGCGGGGTTTTTTTGTTCAGAAGAAGGACGGGTCCCTGCGCCCATGCGTGGATTATCGAGGGCTGAATGACATAACAGTTAAGAATCGTTATCCGCTTCCTCTTATGTCTTCAGCCTTCGAGATCCTGCAGGGAGCCAGGTTTTTCACCAAATTGGACCTTCGTAACGCCTACCATCTCGTGCGCATCAGGGAGGGGACGAGTGGAAGACGGCGTTTAACACTCCGTTAGGCACTTTGAATACCGGGTTCTTCCTTTCGGCCTCGTTAACGCTCCAGCTGTCTTTCAGGCACTAGTTAACGACGTCCTGAGAGACATGCTGAACATTTTTGTTTTCGTTTACATGGACGATATCCTGATTTTTTCACCGTCTCTCTCGATTCATGTTCAGCACGTGCGACGCGTCCTCCAGCGCCTTTTGGAGAACTGTCTTTATGTGAAGGCTGAGAAGTGCACTTTTCATGCCGCCTCTGTCCCTTTTCTCGGTTCCGTTATTTCCGCTGAGGGCATTAAGATGGATCCCGCTAAGGTCCAGGCTGTCATTGATTGGCCCGTTCCTAAGTCACGCGTCGAGCTGCAGCGCTTTCTGGGCTTCGCTAATTTCTATCGTCGTTTCATCCGTAATTTCGGTCAGGTGGCAGCTCCCCTCACAGCCCTTACTTCTGTTAAGACGTGCTTTAAGTGGTCCGTTTCCGCCCAGGGAGCTTTTGATCTTCTTAAGAATCGTTTTACATCCGCACCTATTCTTGTTACACCTGACATCTCTAGTCAGTTTGTTGTTGAGGTTGACGCGTCAGAGGTGGGCGTGGGAGCCATTCTTTCTCAGCGCTCTCTCTCTGACGGCAAGGTCCATCCTTGCGCGTTTTTCTCTCATCGCTTATCGCCGTCAGAACGTAACTATGATGTTGGTAATCGCTTGAACTGCTCGCCATCCGCTTAGCCCTAGGCGAATGGCGACAGTGGTTGGAGGGGGCGACTGTTCCTTTTGTCGTTTGGACTGACCATAGGAACCTTGAGTACATCCGTTCAGCCAAACGACTTAATGCGCGTCAGGCTCGTTGGGCTCTGTTTTTCGCTCGTTTCGAGTTTGTTATTTCTTATCATCCGGGCTCAAAGAACACCAAGCCTGATGCTTTATCTCGTCTCTTCAGTTCTTCTGAGGTCTCCACCGACCCCGAGGGGATTCTCCTGAAGGGCGTGTTGTCGGGTTGACTGTCTGGGGAATTGAGAGGCAGGTAAAGCAAGCACTCGCTCACACTCCGTCGCCGCGAGCTTGTCCTAGGAACCTTCTGTTCGTTCCCGTTCCTACTGTCCGGCCGTTCTTCAGTGGGCCCACTCTGCCAAGTTAGCCGGCCACCCCGTGACGGGGTACGCTTGCTTCCATTCGCCAGCGTTTCTGGTGGCCCACTCGGGAACGTGATGCGCGTCGATTTGTCGCCGCTTGTTCGGTCTGCGTGCAGACTAAATCTGGGAACTCTCCTCCTGCCGGCCGTCTCAGACCGCTTCCCATTCCCTCTCGACCGTGGTCTCACATCGCTTTAGATTTCATCACCGGACTGCCTTCATCAGCGGGGAAGACAGTTATTCTTACGGTTGTCGATAGATTCTCTAAGGCGGCTCATTTCATTCCTCTCGCTAAGCTCCCTTCTGCTAAGGAGACGGCTCAGATCATTATCGAGAATGTTTTCCGAATTCATGGCCTTCCGTCTGACGTAAGTTTCCGACAGAGGCCCGCAGTTCACGTCTCAATTTTGGAGGGAGTTTTGCCGTTTGATTGGGGCTTCCGTCAGTCTCTCGTCCGGCTTTCATCCCCAGTCTAACGGTCAAGCCGAACGGGCCAATCAGACTGTTGGTCGCATTTTACGCAGTCTTTCTTTTCGTAACCCTGCGTCTTGGTCAGAACAGCTCCCCTGGGCAGAGTACGCCCACAACTGATGCCTCCCCCGACGCTTCCCTCGTCTGCTACCGGTCTATCTCCTTTTCAGAGTAGCCTCGGGTACCAGCCTCCGCTGTTCTCATCTCAGCTCGCCGAGTCCTGCGTCCCCTCCGCTCAGGCTTTTGTCCAGCGTTGTGAGCGCACCTGGAAGGGGGTCAGGTCGGCACTTTGCCGTAATAGGGCGCAGACTGTGAGGGCCGCTAATAAGCGTAGGACCAAGAGTCCTAGATATTGTTGCGGTCAGAGAGTATGGCTCTCCACTCAGAACCTTCCCCTTAAGACAGCTTCTCGCAAGTTGGCCCCGCGGTTCATTGGTCCGTTCCGTATTTCCCAGGTCATTAATCCTGTCGCAGTGCGACTTCTTCTCCCGCGTACATCTTCGTCGCGTTCACCCGGTCTTCCATGTCTCCTGTGTTAAGCCCGTTCTTCGCGCCCCCGCGCGTCGTCCCCCCCCATCCTTGTCGAGGGCGCACCCATCTACAGGGTTCGTAAGATTTTGGACATGCGCCCTCGGGGCCGTGGTCATCAGTACCTAGTGGATTGGGAGGGGTACGGTCCTGAGGAGAGGAGTTGGGTTCCCTCTCGGGACGTGCTGGACCGTTCGCTGATCGATGATTTCCTCCGTTGCCGCCAGGTTTCCTCCTCGAGTGCGCCAGGAGGCGCTCGGTGAGTGGGGGTACTGTCATGTCTTGTTATGTCTGTTCCTGTCCTTTCTCTTCACTCTGTCTCTCTCTGCTGGTCTTTTTAGGTTACCTTCTCTGTCTCTCATTCTTCAGCTGTTCTACATCTCCCCTAACTAGCTCATTCACTCTTTCACACCTGTTCTCTCTTCCCCCTCTGATTAGGTCTCTATTTCTCTCTCTGTTCCTGCTACTTTCAGTGTCTGATTCTTGTTTGTGTTTTTGATGCCAGAAGCAAGCTGTCGTCTCGTTTGCTTCCACCTTGTCCTATCCTGTCGGAGTCTGCCTGGCAGGTGCATCCTGCACTATACTACGTTCTTTTTGTTCCATTGTCAACGTTGGAAGAGGATTTATGCCATTCCTGTTTTTCATTAAAGAACTCTGTTTTCTGTTAAAACCGCTTTTGGGTCTTCACTCAAGTACATAACACACGGTATAACAGCAATCCATGCTTTGGATTTGTTTACCTGGCAAATGCAATTGAAAGTTCCTGGGGCAGATCTGTTCTAGGGGAGAATTAATTTGATTTTCTTTTGAAAGGTGTGGCATAACAAACCTTTCAACGGAAGTCGTGGGATCTCATTTATAATTTTTGTATACATTTCACATACAGATATGTGCACTGTGTGCACTATTTCTAAGAAGACTGTTGGTTAAGGACTTGTAAGTATGCATTTCACTGTAAGGTCTACACCTGTTGTATTCGGTGCATGTGACAAATACAATTTGATTTGATTTGACTTTCACAAATATATAGATTTATAAACTTGGCACACGCAATACAGTATATTCGGAAAGTATTCAGACCCCTTAACCTTTTCTACATTTTGATACGTTACAGCCTTATTCTAAAACGGATTACATTTTTTTTCTCATCAATCTACACACAATACCCCATAATGACAAAGCAAACCGTTTTTTATACATTACTGCAAATTTCTTAAAAATACCAAACTGAAAAATCACATTTACATAAGTATTCAGACCCTTTACTCAGTATTTTGCTGAAGCACCTTAGGCAGCGTTTGCAGCCCGAGTTGTCTTGAGTATGACAACACAAGCTTGGCACACCTGTATTTGGGAGTTTCTTCCATTTTGATCTGCAGATCTGTCAAGCTCTGTCAGGTTGGATGGGGAGCGGCTCTGGCTGGCACACTCAAGGACATTCAGAGACTTGCCCCGAAGCCACTTCTGTGTTGACTTAGCTGTGTGCTTAGGGTTGTTGTCCTTTTGGAAGGTGAACATTCGCCCCACTCTTAGGCTCTGAACACACTGGAGTAGGTTTTCATCAAAGATCTCTCTACATTGATACGTTCATATTTCCCTTGATCCTGATTAGTCTCTCAGTCCCTGCCACTGAAACACATTCCCACAGCATGATGCTGCCACCACCATGCTTCACCGTAGGGATGGTGCCAGGTTTTCTCCAGAAGTGATGCTTGGCATTCAGGCAAAATAGTTAAATGTTGGTTTCATCAGACCAGAGAATCGTGTTTCTCATGGTCAGGGTCATTTAGGTGTCTTTTGGCAAACTCCAAGCAAGCTGTCATGTGACTTTTACTGAGGGGTGACTTATGTCTGGCAACTCCACCATAAAGGCCTGATTGGTGGAGTGCCTTGGGGATGGTTGTCCACAGAGGAATTCTGGAGCTCTGTTAGAGTGACCATCTGGTTGCTCAGTTGGCTCAGTTGCTCAGATTGCTCAGTTGGCCAGGCAGCCAGCTCTAGGAAGGGTTTTGATGGTTCCAAACTTCTTCCATTTAAGAATGATGGAGGCCACTGTGTTATTGTGTTCTTGGGGACCTTCAGTGCTGCAGAATTGTTTTGGTACCCTTCCCGAGATCTGTGCCTACAGACAATTCCTTCGACCTTGCGGCTTGTTCTTGCTCTGACATGCACTGTCAACTGTGGGACCTTATATAGGCAGGTGTGCGCCTTTTCTAATCATGTCCAATCAATTGAATGTACCACAGGTGGACTCCAATAAAGTTGTAGAAACATCTCAAGGATGATCAACGGATAGTGTCTGAAATGTAGTCACTTTTCTAGATCTGTATTGAAATATATTTTTCTCAGATCTGAATTTTAAAAAAGTAGCCACTTCTGAGATCTGTATGCAAATAGCTTTAAAAAGTAGTCTTTTGGAGGGATCTGTATTCAAATATTTGTATTTTTCGAAAACTTTCCATACATTTATCACAGGCCTGATCTGGTGGCCGGGGAGCCAGCCAACTTCTTTAGAGGGAGATGAACAACTTGTATACGTCCATGAGAGGTGGCTAACACCCCTACAGGCGGCTACAGGTAAACCCAGCCTAAATACTGTTGTGTTGGGAAGGTGTCAGGAATGAGGGATCTTGAAAGCAGCAACGTTTTTGTCAGTTGGCTTCCACCCACTACTGGATAGGAACCAAAAGATAGGAACCATCTATGTAGGTTGTGGGAACGATGTCAGGGTTGGGGGATCTTAAAAGCCACTGAAGATGTTCAGTCTCTGAAAGTCTTCTAAAGGTATTTGGCTCCCCCTGCAGGTTCCAGAGTAACACTGTGGATTTGAAATAAGGCCTTTGGGGCTGTCTCAAGACCCTACATGTGAAGAAAAGAATAATTTAAACAAGATCTAAGCTTTTATAATGGATGTATGATGCTTTGTGATGATGAGTAAATTAGTAAATTGCCGTAAAAACATAGCTTTCCAAGCATGTCCATACTGAAATACACTGTAGCGATAGAAATCCTGGGTGCATCCTGATAATATGTCCTTGCTCCTGAAGTGTACACTCATTCACTACTTCCCATCAATCTAAAAGCATAGGATTGATGGAGGCATGGGCTAGTTGATTCCCACCATATTTATTATAATCATTATAATCATTGTCTTTCAAATCAGTGAAGGGAAGTGAAGAAGTGCACACTTTTGGAGGAGGAGAGATTGAAGTGGCATGAGTACCCGGGGATTATCGTGAGTTCCTGAGTTGTTTTATGAAATGTTTGCCAGATCCCGTACAGGCTCGGGAAAGACGAAGGTCGAATCCATGCGTCCTACAAAACACAACCCAACCAAGTGCGCCTCCAACCCGGAATCCAGATGCACCAATGTGTCGGAGGAAACACCATGCACCTGGCTACCTTGGTTAGCACGCACTGCGCCCGCCACAGGAGTCGCTGGTGCGTGATGAGACAAGGATATCCCTACCATCCAAGCCCTCCCTAAACTGGATGACGCTAGGCCAATTGTGCATAGCCCCACGGATCTCCCGGTCACGCCCGGCTGCGACAGAGCCTGGGCATGAACCCAGGGTCGCTGGTGGCATAGCTAGCGCTGCGATGCAGTGCCGTAGACCACTGCGCCACCTGGGAGGCCCCGCACTGTGGAGATAAACAGAAAAACACATTGTTGCTCAGGTTGGGGAGGCAGGCAGCAAGATTCAGACAAAACCCCACAGTTGCAGACTAAAGACTAGAATCATGGGGAAATAATGCTCCAGAGGAGATTAAGTTTATGAATTGCCTGGCTGGGCTGTAGGACAGTTAATCCCCGGGTTGTGGTCAATTCCACAAATTGCATTTTAAATTCCATTTAATACAATTCAAATTCCAGGTCAGTCTTTCAATTTAGAGAATTAAATTCCTCTGAATTCCAATTTTAGTTCAATTCCAAGAATTCAAATCTCAATTCAATATTATCCCCACCAATTGCACAAATTCAAATTCAATTCTCTCAGGCTTTCAGGCTGATCACTGTTCAGACAGCCTAGCTATACAGGAAATATAGGAATACACGTTGGAATGATTAAAAACAAATCTTACATTAAACATTTGTTCATATGTGCATCAATTCCATTAACTGGGAAATGTACAAATATTGAATTTCAATTAAATTCCGAAGATGAAATGTTTTTCCAATTCAAATTCAATTCAAATTTAAAAGTCTAATTCCAATTCAATTCCAATTCCATAACTTGAAGTTTTTTACAAATCTAATTTAATTCAACATACATTTTCCACTCCATTAGGTAATTAAAGAATTGAATTGGAATTTAAAATCATTTGGAATGTATTGATCACAACCCTAGTGGATGTACAATAATAATTAAAAATGGAACTCTTAATAGGTATTACACTGGGATTGTCATGGATAACACCCTGCTATCAACCAATCAGCATCCTGTATTAAAAACGATCCATATTTTTTGTTGTTGAAAATAGTGCTGGCCGTGTCCAAATACCCATACTAGCATAATACATGCTTAAACTGCATACTATGTAATCATCGTTGCATACTATTTAGCATGTACTTTTTAGTAGAAAGTATGCAATATTCCACGGCTTCAACGCAGGAGTGGCTCCTGGCTGGCTGAGTAGGCGGGGTGGTGCTGAGTGCAGGTGGATTTGTCAAAATTCAACAGACATGCATCGCATTAACCAGCCTGATAATAGCTCATTTCCAATTTGATTAATTTCTTTAAACTCTGAATCAAATAGGAATTGACTTATAGGCTTACTCAGGCTGGTTATGGCAAACTATAACATTCAACCTATACCGTAGCACATATAGTCCATCTATCCTATTTAAAAAGGACCGTAGACAGAAAAATATTGCCTAATTTGGTTCCATTTCAACATATTTATTAGTAAAACCCAAGTGATGTAGCATATATAACAGCCTAGTACACACACCAAACATTTTCTAATGTTCAAATCGAAAGGCTATTGCACAGAGAAACGTATACAGTCGTGTAGATCGCAAATTCAGAACCGCTGGACAGTATCATAATAGACTAAAGTACTGATCATTGGGAACTAAGCTTGATCCATAAATAAATATAAATTACAGAAAGCCCAGCCTACAAAACAAACAATCCATATGTTCGAATCAAAAGGCCTGATTAACATGACATCAACTTAATTTTTTCACATACTCAAAACGGCCTACTATTTAGGGCACAAGTATGGGCATTCGGACACGACCAGTGTTTGAACCCATCAACCCTCGAACCCTTCCATCTCTCCAAACCCCTTCCACATCTCCCGCCCTCCACACAGCCGTGGCATGTGCATTCTAACCCTTAATTTCCTGGTGATCTTAATTGTTATACTGTGGGACACCTACACTGCAATTTCCATCCTTGTCTTTCTGTGGCCTGGACACCTGCTGTTGCCGTTTAGCTAACATCCCTGTGGAGGGTCGGCCTAACACCCAAAGTATGCATCTCAAATGGCACCCTATTTCATATACAATAGTGTACTACTTTTGACTGGAGTCCTATGGGCCCTGGTCAAAAGAAGGGCACTACACAGGGAATATGGTTCCATTTGGCATGTGACCAGAGAAACACTGCCTCGCTCTCTCCACACTGTATTTAATGGCTGTTCACACACAGAAGAGTCCATGCAGCCCACAGAAACTTAATTACAACCCTCGTGCCACGTTATTAAACAGGCTTACCATTGGGTAATGTCTGTCCATCCGCTCTCTCCTGCTCTGTTCGGGCTCTTTTCTTATCTCATCTCTTCTCATGTATTTTACATCCTAGCTGTCATACTGGGATGTTAGGCCCATTTCAGTGTTTGGCATTTTGTCATGGTATTTGTCTTAGTTGGATTCCTCATTCCATTAGCCTGCTCCTTGGGAGCCTGTAAATTCAATTATGCAGAGATAAAAAAATATATATATAAAAGCTTGTTTCCCACTTGGTCTCAATTATAGGGACTGAAATGATGGAAAGCTGTTGCATAAGGTGTGAGATTTCACCATCAGGACTTTATCTGGATTAAAACATGTGTTTTTATTATGCCAACATCTTTAGGGCTCTTCGAAGAACATTTGATTGCTGATATTGCAGAGATCTAATTATGCAGCACTGGCTGCAATGCATTAGCTGCTGTATATGAAAGGCATGCATTTAGAATACTCAGCCAAGATACAGTACTATAATTTATTAGCATGACCCTCAGTAAGAGACAGAATTGAAGGAAGAGAAAGAGAATCCATGTTTTGTGATGTGAGCAGGCTTGGATCTCATTAAAATACCTGCGTTCAAAGGAATAGAATAGAGTCCCTGAGCCAGAGAGAGGGGCCCCATGGGCCCTTGTGTCTGTGCCTGTGTGAGCCTTTAATCTGACAGCCTTTCTACACACTTGTCTAGTCTAGCCACAGAGCTAAACAAGGTACTGTGAGCATGACAATATCTAGGGGACCAGGCAGGTGCAGTTAGCACTCCTCTCAACACAAACTAGACATTCACACCTACTCACACACTTTATTTTTCTCTCTTATCAATGTGCTTTCTGATCTTTTCTCCTTCTCCTTCTTCTGTTACTTCTGTATTTAATATCCTCCTTTTCTCTTTCCTTTCCCTGTTCTGTATCAAATAGCCAATATTGCCATGGCAACGAGGCAGTGCTGAATCTTATTTGTCTTGTTACAGACTCCCACTAAAGCAGAACAGGATGACAGCTCTCACCTATTGTACCATACCTGCATTGCCATGGTAACAGCTCTCAGGTAGATCTGATCTGATCACTGTGATAGGACAGCAGAATATCAGAGCACCTTTCACCTGTGGGATAGACCGTGTATTCAGAGCACAGAGTTACAGTCGAGCTGTAAGTGTTCATATATTTGGATAGTCAGGGCTCAGAGCAGTGGAGGCTGGTCGGAGGAGCTATAGGAGGACAGGATCATTGTAATGGCTGGAATGGAATAAATGGAATGGTATCAAACATATGGAAACCACATGTTTGTCAGGGCTCAGAGTTAGAGTTCAGCAGTAAGTGTCCATATCATTAGAATGTCAGATCTAAGTTTCCACCTAAAATAGGACATTCTGCATAGGTGTGTTCATAAACTGCCCTTGTAGTTGGTTGTTGTATAGAGACAGACAGACTGGTTTGACTTTAGTTTCATAATGTTGTGTACAGTATTCACACAGAAACAAACCATTTGGATAATGCCAATGTAATTTTTTATTTGTGCATCTTCAATGTCAGTATTATTAAGATCCCTGTGAAATATCAACATCACTTTAAAACCATTGAGAAATGACAACAAGTATACAACATGTGTGGAACGACTGTGGAGCATCACCGCATAACACTATCAACACACAGCACAGCCACCCACCACCAATCAAGCACACTGCATCAATTGAAGAATCAGATTGTATAATTAGAGTATATATAATATACAGTTCACAAACAAATGTACCCACCGCAATTTTAAATTCAATAGCACAAACCTACTGAAGCATAAAACAATTTGTAAGTAAAAACATGAATCATTGAACCTCAAGTGAAACACAGGTAACACCTGTGCACCGGTGCACCAAGTTCTAAACAAAACACACCAAGTTCTAGACTAAACACACCAAGAAAACCACTTCCATAAGACAGCCACCACATATAATGCAAAGTCACTACTCACACAGACAATCTTCTCTCACTCCATTTCGATTTCTGATATATTCTCCAATTCACTCCGATCTCCTCTTAATAAGTCACTGGCTAAATATCCCTTACCTCCCTTTTACTATACCATCTTATTCCCTCTTATATTCCAACCCTTAGATAATTACAACCTCCTGGCGCTTCACAAACTTCACATCGGAAAATCTACATGACTTATACCTACCTATACCTTATTGTCAGGTATCAATATACAATAGTATTTTCAGATCTAGTCAAGTTTGTGAGGGTAAGTAGATGAGGGCAAAATGTATACGAAATGTGATCTAAATATCATTGACAAATATGATAGGATTAGGCCCTTTTGGGGTGACATCCCCCTGACTGATGATGATTGGCTGTCCTAGACTAGTCTGCGGCAAGCGTAAGCTGCCCATTGATTGGTTGAAGCTGCCCTGGCTGTAGTGCTGTTGGCCAAAGCTCTCCCGTGATAGGTCAAAACTAGCCTGCCTGTATGGATGTTGATAGAAGCTGTCCCCTGATTGGTCGAAACTGTTCTGGCTGCAGAGTCGTTGGCTCATCCCATTGGCCCGTCTCTCAGAGGCGCTTCTCATCGGGTACCGCTGGCCAGTCTTGTACCAGCCAGTCTCTTTGAATACAAACCAGATGTTGCCGGCCCAGAGGATAAAGTTTACAAAACCAAAGGCCTGCATAGAGGTATAGATAGAGGGTGTTTAGTTTGGGTCTAAACATAAAAATGACAGATTTAGAATCAGAAAATGTAACAAATGGTTGCTAAGAATTTTGGTTGGTGTGCACACATGATGTAAAACGTAATCAACAACCGTTAAACACCACCTGTCGGAACTGAAGACCTGAAGTCCTGAAAGAGCTGCAGAATCTGGATCCCTACAAATCAGCTGGGCTAGACAATCTGGACCATCTCTTCCTAAAATGATCGACCTCTTTCGTATCGTCTGAGATTCGTAAAGATTGGAAAGCGGCTGCGGTATCCCCCTCTTCAAAGGTTGGAGACACTCTAGACCCAAACTGTTACAGACCTATATCTATCCTGTCCTGCCTTTCTAAAGTCTTCGAAAGCCAAGTGAACACACAGGTCATTGACCATCTCGAATCCCACCGTACCTCCTCTGCTATGCAATTCGGTTTCCGAGCTGGTCACGGGTGCACCTCAGCCACGCTCAAGGTCCTTAACGATATCATAACTACTGTCGATAAAAAACAGTACTGTGCACCCGTCTTCATTGACCTGGCCAAGGCTTTCGACTCTGTCAATCACCACATTCTCATCGGCAGACTCAACAGCCTTCTCTAATGACTGCCTCACCTTGTTCACTAATAACTTCTCAGATAGCGTTCCCTGTGTCAAATCGAAGGACCTGTTGTCCGGACCTCTGGCAGTCCGTATGGGGTGCCACAGGTTTCAATTCTCAGGCCGACTCTTTTCTCTGTATATACTGTATCAATGATGTTGCTCTTGCTGCGTTGATTCTTTGATCCACCTTTACGCAGACAACACCATTCTGTATACATCTGGCCCTTCTTTGGAGACTGTGTTAACAAACCTCCAAACGAGTTTCAATGCCATACAACACTCCTCCCGTGGCCTCCAACTGCTCTTAAACGCTAGTCAAACTAAATGCATGCTCTTCAACCGATCTCTGCCCGCACCTGCCTGCCCGCCTAGCATCAATACTCTGGACGATACTGACTTAGAATATGTGTACAACTATAAATACGTAGGTGTCTGGCTAGACTGTAAACTCTCCTTCCAGACTCACATTAAGCATCTCCAATCCAAAGTTAAATCTAGAATCGGCTTCCTGTATCGCAACAAGGCCTCCGTCACTCATGCTGTCAAACATACCCTCGCAAAACTGACTATCCTGCCAATCCTTGACTTCGGCGATGGCGTTTACAAAATAGCCTCCAACACTCTACTCAGCAAATTGGATGCAGTCTATCACTGTGCCATCCGTTTTGTCACCAAAGCCCCATATACTACCCACCATTGCGACCTGTATGCTCTCGTTGGCTGGTCCTCGCTACGTATTTGTTGCCAAACCCACTGGCTCCAGGTCATCTATAAGTCTTTGCTAGGTAAAGCTCCACCTTATCTCAGCTCACTGGTCACCATAGCAACACCCACCCGTAGCATGCGCTGCAGCATGTATATTTCACTGCTCATCCCCAAAGCCAACACCTACGTCGGCCGCCTTTCCTTCCAGTTCTCTGCTGCCAATGAGTGGAACGAATTGAAAAAATCACTGAAGTCGGAGACTTATATCTCCCTAACTAACTACAAGCATCAGCTTACCGATCACTGCAGCTGTACACAGCCCATCTGTAAATAGCCCATCCAACCAACTACCTACCTCATCCCCATATTTGTTTTTTTTCTGCTCTTTTGCACACCAGTATTTATATCAGTATTTAGAAATGCACATCCTCATCTGCACATCTATCACACCAGTGTTAATTGCTAGATTGTAATTACTTCGCCACTATGGCCTATTTATTGCCTTGCCTCCTTACTTAATTTGCACACACTGTATACAGATTTTCTATTGTGTTATTGACTGTGCGTTTGTTAATCCAATGTGTAACTCTATGTTGTTGTTTTTGTCGCACTGTTTTGCTTTATCTTGGCCAGGTCGCAGTTGTAAATGAGAACTTGATCTCAACTGGCCTACCTAGTTAAAAAAAGTCAATGGAGCTAACGTTGATCAGCATTCATGTTTCACATAGAGTATAAGGGATGTGTCCCAAATGGACCCTACTACATATATCCCTCAAACTCAACTCTAGACCTCGAAGCCAGTTCCAGTGCATTGTATCATAGTTCCCTTCAAATCAGGGACTGATTTAGACCTGGGACACCAGGTGAGTGCAATTAATTAACAGGTAGAACAGTTAAACCAGGAGGCTCTGGACCTCATAGGGTAAGAGTTGAATACCCCTACCATATAAGGTGCACTACTTATGACTAGGGCCCATAGAGCTCTGGTCTAAAATAGAGCACTATATAGAGAATAGGTTGCCATTAGGGATGCATCCAATGACTCACCACAGACGTGTTGAGCTCAGACCAGACTGGGTGGTGGGAAGCTGAACACCGGTTGGATGGGCGTCTGCAGGCGGAAATGAGCAGGAGAACCTGGGTGGGATCTGTGGCTGACTTCACATCAGACAGAGCTTTGGCCCAGGCACAGGAGCTCACCAACCACATGAAGGCGAAGAGCACAGTCACAACAAAGTCCTGTTTAGGAGGGAGACACGGAGGATGTTATTATCAGATGTAATGAGATTGTAAGAGTTGAGGAAGAGGATAGGGTGAAGTTATAAATTAGATTTAAGGGGACATTGGAAGAAACGAGGGGTTACTGCAATGTCGTATGGAGGGAATCCATACCCTGGCGTTCAATACATTGCTGGAGCAATGCCGTGGATTACCTACTGGGCATCGGGTCACAACAGTAATCCCCCAGCCTACACTAGTGTCCCGAGAACCACGCTTACCTCCTTTGGAGCGCTATGCAGGAGATTCTGGAAACTGCCAGACTTTTCTCTCCCAGTGCTCCTTCATTTCTGAGCTGCAGCCTTCTTTGTTCCCCTCGGACTGCTCGAGGATAGTGTACCTCATAACGCTGATGTCCGGGAAGGCACTTGCTTGGGCTATGGCGGTGTGATAGCAACAGTCCGCCATCTGCCTCAATCTGGAGGAGTTTGTGGCAGAAGTTTGGAAGGTGTTTGATTCTCCATTGTCCGGGAGAGGCTGCTCGTACACTGCTCCAGCTTGGTCAAGATTCCCATAGTGCGGCAGACTACGCAGTGGATTTTTGCACGTTGGTGGCTGAGAGTGCCTGGAACCCGGAAACATTCGGAGGTGATCAAAGATGTGCTCACAGACCTGGAGCTGCCCATGTTCCTTGATTCCCTCATAGCATTGACCATCCGGATTGATGGGCGGCTTTGAGAATGTGGGAGGGAGAGGGAGTCTGCCCTGTCACGCTTGTTCACCCTTGATTCCCACCTCGCCTCTGAGGAATCCCGGAGACCCCCGAAGTCTACGTGTCTGAGTGAACCCGACGTCATCCGAGTTCTCTTGGGAATCACCAAGGGCTGCCGCCTAGTCTACTTCGGAGTCCATGCACCTGGGCAGGAATAGCTTGACTCCGGCTGAGTGCGTACTCTGACTCCACACACAGAGCTGTCTAAATTGCGGAGCTAGGGGACATTTCGTAGCTACCTGCCCATTAAAAACCCAGGCTCATCAAGAAGGGACGAGTACTCTGGTGGGCCATGAGGAGAACTTTTCCTCTCCCCTTACTCGTAAACCTTTACATGCCATCCTGCTGTTGGGGAACCAGTCCAAATCTCTCCGTGTACTCATCGACTCTGGGACAGATGAGAGTTTTTTGAATGCTACCCTGGCATCCGAGCTGGGCATCCCCACTCAGCCCTTCTCCATTCCTGTGGACGTTAGAGTGCTGGACAGGCACTCTATATGCCGGGTCACTCATAATACCACTCCCATCAACCTACCATTTTCAGGCAAACACAGTGAGGCAATTCAATTTATGCTGATTAAGTCTCCTCAGGTTCCCATGGTATTGGGGCTAGCTTGTCTCCAGCGACACAATCCCCTCATAGACTGGACTGCTGGAGCCATTATGGACTGGAGCCATGGCCATTGTCTGAAGTCAGCACAGCCTGCCCCAGGACGTCTTCCTGTGGGCTTGGAAGTTGCCCCAGACCTCTCCGCCATTCTCAGCGAATTACCAGGTCTTCCAGGAGGTTTTCAGTAAGGTCCGGGTCACTTCACTTCCTCCTTCCACTCTCCTTCGGGTCCGGAGACCCTGGCTTCCCCCTGTCTGCACTTATTTCTCCCAAGGTTCAGTTCACATGGTAATCTGGATGCGAAAGAAATGCACACCTGTTTAGGCGGGGTGCTGGCTAGCAGAGTAGAACACTTGAAAAAGAAAAGGAGAGCACTCTAGGAGCTCACACTCGAGGAGCTCAGATGCAATAATTTAATAACCTGATATCCAACATTTTAACAGACAAGCTGCCTTCATCAGGGTGTAAGGTCAGGGTATACGGTACCCAGCTTCTGACCGGGTGTTCCGGGCCCTCAAGCACCACTTCACCACTGCTCCCATATTGTTTCATCCTGACCCGTCCCATCAGTTCTTGGTGGAGTTTCATGCTTCGGATGTCGGAGTTTGAGCTGTCTTGTCCCAGCGTTCTGCCCTGGACCTCAAGTTTCATCCCTGCGCCTTCTTCTCCCATCACCTCAATTCCACGGAGAGGAACTACAATATGTGGAATCATGAGCTTCTCGCGGTGAAGATGACATTGGAGAAGAGGAGATGCTGGTTGTATGGGGTGGAACATCCATTCATTGTGTGAACGGACCACAAAAACCTGGAATACCTCCACACCGCCAAGCATCTCAATTCCAGGCAAGCTAGGTGGGCCCTGCTTTTCACCCGGTTTAACACCGACCAGGATCCAAGAATATCAAGCCGGATGTGCTGTCACACCGCTATAGCCCTGTGGCTACACTCTCAGACCCCAAGACCATCCTTCCTACCTCCTGTCTGACGATGGCACTTAGCTGGGAAATAATAGGGAAGCAGATCCGTGAGGCACAGCATTCCCAGCCGAATCCTGGGGGGTGGCACAGATAACTGGATGTTTGTACCTGACGCTGTCTGCTCCCGTCGAACCCTGGCCTTTGTGCGACAATGATTTTGGTGGCCTACCATAGTCCTGGATGTCTCCGCGTTCCCCGCTGCCTGCACTCCTCTGCAAGCTCTGGCTGGTCTCCTTCAACAACTGCATGTCCCTCACATGTCCCTCACAGTCCCATATCACTGGACTTCGTCGCGGGTCTTCCCCCGTTTGATGGCAACACCGCCATCCTGACAGTAGTGGGTCGGTTTTCCAAAGCCACCCACTTCATTCCTCTCCCAAACTACCCTCTGCCAAAGAGATGGCCCAGCTCATGGTGCAGCAGGTCTTCCAGATCCATGGAGTCCCAGTGCACACGGTCTCCGACCGGGGTCCTCAGTTCTCGTCCCGGTTCGGGTCGTTAGCCAGTCTATCCTTCGGGCTCAGTCGAAGCGAACCAATCAAGACCTGGAGGTGACTCTTCGCTGCCTTGTCTCCGCCAACCGCACCACCTGGAGCCAGCAACTCGTGTGGGTTGAATACGCCCGCAGCATCCTCCCCTGCTCTTCCACTGGGCTCTCGCCTTTCGAGTGTTCCCTGGGGTATCAGCCCCTGCTCTTCCCGGAACAAGAGGAAGAGGTCGGCATACCCTCGGTCCAGATGTTTGTCCTCCACTGCTGCTGTATCTGGAAGAGAGCCCGGTCGACCCTTCTCAAGACCATGTCCAGGTATTGACGACAGGCTATACCGGACCCCGGCTCCCCGGTATAGTCTCGGGCAGAGGGTATGGCTGTTCACTCATGGAGTCCCTCAAACTTTCCCCCCGCTTTATCGGCCCTTTCCCCATCTCCAAGATCATTAGCCCCTCTGCTGTTCATCTTCTGTTGCGCCGTACCCTCCATATACATTCCACTTTTTATGTGTCTGTGATTAAACCTATGTCTCACAGCCCTTTTTCTCCTGTCCTGTAACTGCTATTTAAAGAATGCAATAATGTACCACACCTTTTATAGGTAATAATCTTGAATCACATTTCTTTATATGCTAAGCAACAGTCCTGTAAATTTTTCAATTTATTGTATCTCAATTAATACACATGCAAATTATACAAATCCCATGGCATGAATGAATCAAAGGCAGCTCTTGGTTAGTAAATCAACTCACCACCAGTGGCCCTCTGTTACCCTCGCGGTACTTGTTCTGGTAGTAGATGTACACCACGGTGGCCAGCAGAGAGTAGAGGAAGGCAACAACTGCCACGGTCACGAAGAACTGAGCTGAGGAGGAGTAGTCGCCTACCATGAAGATGGTCTCCTGTCTGTTCCCCTCACACAACGTGGGCTTGAAATAGACCTGCTGTAACCTATCAGATGACAGGAACAAGGACATGGTCACAGAGAATTTTATTGAGTAACGCAAGGCTCTGATCACAGTGTAGGCAATTTAAACCTTTCAAGCATGAATCCATAGCAGTGAAACTGCCACATCCGTTTGTGATATTACAACAACAAAGATGTTACAACATTGATTTTATTACATTGGGGGGGAAATCCTTCCATTAGCAATGGCACCTGACCTGATCTGACAGGCTTTGGGAGGGGGAGGGAGGGAGAAGAGAAAGGGGAAGAGGGGGAGAAAGAATACTCATCTAAGGAGATTGGGGTATACTGTTGAAGTCGGAAGGTTACATACACTTAGGTTGGAGTCATTAAAACTCATTTTTCAACCACCCCACACATTTCTTGTTAACAAAGTTGGTTAGGACATCTACTTTGTGCATGACACAAGTACTTTTTCCAACAATTGTTTACAGACAGATTATTTCACTTAGAATTCACTGTATCCCAATTCCAGTTGGTCAGAAGTTTACATACACTAAGTTGATTGTGCGTTTAAACAGCTTGGAATATTCCAGAAAATGATGTCATGGCTTTAGAAGCTTCTGATAGGCTATTTGACATCATTTGAGTCAATTGGAGGTGTATCTGTGGATGTATTTCAAGGCCTACCTTCAAACTCAGTGCCTCGTTCCTTGACATCATGGGAAAATCAAAAGAAATCAGCCAAGGCCTCAGAATTTAAATTGTAGACCTCTGCAAGTCTGGTTCATCCTTGGGAGGAATTTCCAAACACCTCAAGGTACCACGTTCATCTGTACAAACAATAGTACACAAGTATGAACACCATGGGACCACGCAGCCGTCATACCGCTCAGGAAGGATACGTGTTTTGTCCCCTAGAGATGAACGTACTTTGGTGCGAAAAGTGCAAATCAATCCCAGAAAAACAGCAAAGGAACTCGTGAAGATGCTGGAGGAAACAGATACAAAAGTATCTATAGCCACAGTAAAACGAGTCCTATATCGACATAACCTGAAAGGCCGCTCAGCAAGGAAGAAGCCACTGCTCCAAAACCGCCATAAAAAAGCCAGACTACGGTTTGCAACTGCACATGGGGACAAAGATCATACTTTTTGGAGAAATGTCCTCTGGTCTGATTAAACAAAAACAGAACTGTTTGGCCATAGTGACCATCATTATGTTTTTTCGGAAAAAGTGGGAGGCTTGCAAGCTGAAGAACACCATCTCAAATGAAAAGCACGAGGGTGGCAGCATCATGTTGTGGGGGTTCTTTGCTGCACGAGGGACTGGTACACTTCACAAAATAGATGGCATCTATCTATTATGTGGATATATTGAAGCGACATCTCTAGACATCAGTCAGGAAGTTAAAGCTTGGTCGCAAATGGGTCTTTCAAATGGACAATGACCCCAAGCATCCTTCCAAAGTTGTGGCAAAATGGCTTAAGGACAACAACGTCAAGGTATTGGAGTGGCCTTCACAAAGCCCTGACCTCAATCCTATAGAAAATATGTGGGCAGAACTGAAAAAGTGTGTGCGGGCAAGGAGGACTACGAACATGACTCAGATACACCAGCTCTGTCAGAAGGAATGGGTCAAAATTCACCCAACTTATTTTGGGAAGCTTGTGGAAGGGTACCTGAAACATTTGACCCAAGTTAAACAATTTAAAGGCAATGCTACCAGATACTAATTGAGTGTATGTAAACCTCTGACCCACTGGGAATGTGATGAAAGAAATAAAATCTGAAATAAATAATTCTCTCTACTATTATTCTGACATTTCACATTATTCAAATTAAGTGGGTATCCTAACTGACCTAAGACAGGGAATACCTACTAGGATTAAATGTCAGGGATTGTAAAAAAAAAAAAAAAAATGAGTTTAAATGTATTTGGCTAAGGTGTATGTAAACTTCCGACTTCAGCTGTATGTACTCTTCAGAATCACTGCATGATGCTCAGGAGTCTCAATTACAAATCTCTCCACCGATCTCTAAGGGACTAATTTATCAAAGGTGCTTGCACACACAAAGACTAAACCTTGCATGTGCCAGTTTTGACGGGGAAGTGTGCATATCTCCATGTACTGTACCAAGCGTACGCACAACTTCAAGTGGTTGAAGAATTGTATTACATGGTTATATTGCTATTTTGGGTAAAATGGAGGTGTTTGACACACGAGAATTATGATAATAGTTGTATAATATGAACATTAAAGAGTATGCCTAATGATAAAATCGACGCATTTGCCATTGGTAATGAGGTTGCATAACAGCATGTATAGCCTATGTACACTTTTATTATATAGACCTAAATCTGACATGGCCCAATTCTAACATTTCCCACATCATACAGCAAATGAGGAAGTTTTGTTACCAAAAAAGGTGGGTTTTTAGCGCTTGTTCATGAGCACACAAATATACTATGGCTCTGATTTATCAATGAAAACATGCGTATAATGTTGCGAGCGACAGTTTGATAAATCCCAATAATTTGTTACAGAAATCCTAGAATCTCCACATACGCCATCATTTATTAAGAAATGTATGCACGGTTGATAAATGAGGCCCCAGGAGTTGAAAAGGTTAAGAGTTTTCAAGGGAGCAGGTACTGTAGATAGATACACATGAGATACTGAATGTGGAAACATGAATCATTTCTGGGGATCAGACAAAGACTCTGACACCACAGTCTGTCTGACAGCTCCATATTTCATCAACTCAATGCTGTTCTCTTTCTTCCATCTTTTAAAGATGGAAAATAAAACTCAGCCACCACAACTATTTTTCAAAACACATTCACAGGCAGACAACACTGTCATTGTCTCATCAAAGCTATATCCCCACATGCACCGTACATTCAATGATACCTAGACCGGAAACGCCCTTGCTTTGAAATATCAAAGCAAACTCTGAACCAACTATATTCATTTGGGGACAGATCAAAACACATTAAACATTAATGGCAATTTAGCTAGATAGCTTGCTGTTGCTCGCTAATTTGCTTTGGGATATGAACATTGGGTCGTTATTTTTCCTGGAATGCACAGTATGGGTAGGCTACAGTACGCCTACAGTATATCCTGGAACAATTAATCCACACATAAAAGGGTAAAAGTTTGCTTCTAGTAATCTCTCCTCCTTCAGGCATCCTCTTCTTCTTGGGACTTGACATGGTGGTTGGCAACCAATATTAAAGATAGATTACCACTACCAACTAGATTGGTGTGTTGACCTCAGTTCATCTTTCAAGCACCCACGTAGGTCTATGCTCCTAAAAACCAATGAGGAGATGGGAGAGGCGGGACTTGCAGCATGTCAAGCTATCACGGATCCCCGGTTATGATGCTCATTCTGTTCACCAGTTTCGGAGGTCACCTGCTTTCTAGGCTTCACTGAACATGATTCATTATCATCAACCCCGGACTGTCTTGTCTGATTACACACACCTGGTTCCCATTTCCCCTGATTAGTATGTTATATATGTGTCCTTTGTTCCTTCTGTCTTTGTCGGTTATTGTTCCCATGTCTGTTGGTGGTGTGAGTACCTATGCATTGGTGTGAGTACCTATGCGTTGGTGCGAGTACCTATGCGTTGGTGCAGCTGTTATGCTGAGTGCTATATATATACACTGTTCAAAAAAATAAAGGGAACACTAAAATAACACATCCTAGATCTGAATGAATGAAATATTCTTATTAAATACTTTTTTCTTTTCATAGTTGAATGTGCTGACAACAAAATCACACAAAAATTAGCGATGGAAATCAAATTTATCAACCCATGGAGGTCTGGATTTGGAGTCACACTCAAAATTAAAGTGGAAACCCACACTACAGGCTGATCCAATTTTGATGTAATGTCCTTAAAACAAGTCAAAATTAGGCTCAGCAGTGTGTGTGGCCTCCACGTGCCTGTATGACCTCCCTACAATGCCTGGGCATGCTCCTGATGAGGTGGCGGATGGTCTCCTGAGGGATCTCCTCCCAGACCTGGACTAAAGCATCAACCCAACTCCTGGACAGTCTGTGGTGCAACGTGGCGTTGGTGGATGGAGTGGGACATGATGTCCCAAATGTGCTCAATTGGATTCAGGTCTAGGGAACGGGCGGGCCAGTCCATAGCATCAATGCCTTCCTCTTGCAGGTATTGCTGACACACTCCAGCCACATGAGGTCTAGCATTGTCTTGCATTAGGAGCAACCCAGGGCCAACCGCACCAGCATATGGTCTCACAAGGGGTCTGAGGATCTCATCTCGGTACCTAATGGCAGTCAGACTACCTCTGGCGAGCACATGGAGGGCTGTGCGGCCCCACAAAGAAATGCCACCCCACACCATGACTGACCCACCGCCAAACCGGTCATGCTGGAGGATGTTGCAGGCAGCAGAACGTTCTCCACTGCGTCTCCAGACTCTGTCACGTCTGTCACATGTGCTCAGTGTGAACCTGCTTTCATCTGTGAAGAGCACAGGGCGCCAGTGGCGAATTTGCCAATCGTGGTGTTCTCTGGCAAATGAAAAACGTCCTGCACGGTGTTGGGCTGTAAGCACAACCCCCACCTGTGGACGTCGGGCCCTCATACCACCCTCATGGAGTCTGTTTCTGACCGTTTGAGCAGACACATGCACATTTGTGGCATGCTGGAGATCATTTTGCAGGGCTCTGGCAGTGCTCCTCCTGCTCCTCCTTGCACAAAGGCGGAGGTAGCGGTCCTGCTGCTGGGTTGTTGCCCTCCTACGGCCTCCTCCACGTCTCCTGATGTACTGGCCTATCTCCTGGTAGCGCCTCCATGCTCTGGACACTACGCTGACAGACACAGCAAACCTTCTTGCCACAGCTCATATTGATGTGCCATCCTGGATGAGCTGCACTACCTGAGCCACTTGTGTGGGTTGTAGACTCCGTCTCATGCTACCACTAGAGTGAAAGCACCGCCAGCATTTAAAAGTGACCAAAACATCAGCCAGGAAGCATAGGAACTGAGAAGTGGTCTGTGGTCCCCACCTGCAGAACCACTCCTTTATTGGGGGTGTCTTGCTAATTGCCTATAATTTCCACCTGTTGTCTATTCCATTTGCACAACAGCATGTGAAATGTATTGTCAATCAGTGTTGCTTCCTAAGGGGACAGTTTGATTTCACAGAAGTGTGATTGACTTGGAGTTACATTGTGTTGTTTAAGTGTTCCCTTAATTTTTTTAGCAGTGTATATAGTGTATTACGGGTATCGTCCAGTGTCATTCAATGAGGTTTACCCTCGCGCTTTTGTTTGGGTACAGCCCAGTGTTTTTGTATACGTGTTTGTTTTGGGTGTATTAAAAACCCCTATTGTATATTCCTGCACCTGTCTCCAAAATCCTTTATACCAGCATGCCACAAGCATCGCAAATAGAACCAAGTTCTGGGTACGCAGATGCTCGTTGACGAGCTCGATCAGTGTGGGTGCACTGATTGAATAACGTATCGTATTTTGCAACGCTCGCGCACGTGACACGAGCAGGGTGGTCACCGTGTTAATCTAGGTAAATGTGACTTGCCTCTCAATGTGACATACCAATGAGTCTGAAAGTACATGTGATAATGGCATGAGCCTTCTGCTCCAGGTTGCACATGACTGTAGTGCACTTCAATGTAAATTCTGCTGAATTCCTGTTTTGGAGAAAGTTGACCATGAACCACAATAAAATGGGTAAAAGTATAGTAGTCAGACTATGGAAAAATGTCAGCATGTGTTACCTGAAGGGATAGGCAAAGTTTACGGTGATGCTGAGGTTGCTCTGGCTCTTGTCTAGACATTCCACTCTAACCCGCAGGTGACCAGAGTACCCTCCACATGTTGCAAATGCACAGACGGCAAAAATCTGGGAAAACAAAAATGAAATACTTCATTAGACTCCTACCCATTGAGCATTCTAGACATAGGCTATGTCCCAAAATGGTCACCCTATTCCCTACATAGTAAACAGCCTTTGACCAGAGCCCTGGGCCTGGTAAAAAAAAAAGTAGTGCACTACATAGGGAATAGGGTACCATTTGGAATGTACACATAGTTACTCCTAGTCACACCTCTCCTGTCTGGCCCTCTACAGAGCTGCTAGACTAGCAGCTGGAATTAATGGGCCACAGAGGACCATCAACATCCTGACAAAGGCTGACTCTGTGAAAGTAATTAGGGAATTTTTCATGTGGAACATGGTATATGGTATGGATAAAGTATATGGTGGATGGAGTTATACAGTTGGTTGTATTTAGCTTTTGCCAACTTGGAGCTGTTCATCGATCCTTAAAGAAAAGAAAACCTGCTCTTTCCAGTATCACTTAGGTTTATTAATTAAGCAACAGTCACTCTGAGTTTGTTAGAGCTTCAACTGCTGTTGATGAATGCAAACAGGTGAATGCATGTTGTATCTCCGTATACATCTATTGGGAGTCTATGAGGCATGCACATCTTTCAAAGGGATCATGTGTCTATAATTTCTGTCAGTGGCCGGGAGACTGATGTCAGCATGTTATACATATTTCATCAGGAACCGTCCGAGGGCATGGCAGGCAGTCAGATACTGTAGGCTACTGGCACTAATCTCTTTCAGTTATCTACCTTTGATTCCTGTGAAAGGACTGAAGCATTGGTCAATTCTAATCAAGACCTAGCACTCCCACGCCCGTGCATGGACACACACAGCAAGTAATTGTCCATAATCTTTAGCCTTTACCATAATTTAGAAAGACGACACAACTCATCTCTCTGATGAAATGTTGTGTTTGTTTGTTGTGTTTCTTTGTGTGGGTTTGTTTATCTTTTAGAAATAGAGAGATTGACGGTGACAGGGATAGAGACAGAGACAGAGAGAGAGAGAGAACAAGACAGAAACAGAGACAGAGAGAGAGAAAGAGCAGGACAGAGACAGAGACATAGACAGAGAGAGTTCCTTAAAGGGATAACATACAGCCAGGAGACCCCATCTAATTAAGTATGTGTGGCTATAATTATAAGTCAGTGATTGTCTGCAAACCCCTTGGTCATTCACTCATTAATATTCAAATGGATAAGGATTCTTTCTAAATTATTCTGATCATTATTGACATTAGAGAGAGAGGTGATAGATGAAAGCTAGCGTCAATTTAATCCGTAGCACTGAAGATATGCATTGTAGAGTGATAGACATTTAAAGGCAATGTTATCAGAAACTGCATTTACGGTAAACACTGGATATGTTGGCTCAATCGAAAAATTACCTTTCAATTTTAATTGTGCTATAACACTGAACTTCAGCATTGCGTATTTAATCGAGCCCCTAATCTTGGTACCATATCTATTAAGCAGACTGATGATCAAGGTTTGGGTTTGGGTTTGATTGATTTCCTTGAAAACAGCATTATAAAAACAACTGAATAATTTAGAAATGGGCTGACTGCAAACAGAGGATCGCCTACTGTGGGTTAGAGGGTGGGCAGAGTGACTCAACCTGTTGGAATACTGTACATGCCACACACACACACGCACACGCACACGCACGCACGCACGCACACACACACACACACACACACACACCAAAAGACTCCAATGGAAACAACATTTGATAACATTCCCACTAAACATAAATATTATTCCTTACAAACTAAATTGGATATGAAAAAAACTATTTATCCCTAGCCTACCATAGAGCACATCCATACTTCATAACTGGATAATTGTAATGCTCTATTATATTGTTTAACCAGGAATGTACTTACTAATGAAAATCAATTAGCCACAGTCCAAATATGAAAGAAACAACAACTTACCGGAGCAAATATGACCATACACATTTAAAAAGCAAAGTGAACAAGTTCTACTCCACAAGATGGTGTTAGCAGCTTTCTCCTCATACTGTTGTACTGTCACTGATGTAGATGGCACAAAGACAGAAAGCAGAGAGAGAGAGAGAGAGAGAGAGAAAGAGAGAGAGAGAGAGAGATAGCAGAGAGAGATAGCAGAGTGCAGAGGTTGCCCGGAGATTGGGGAGAGCAGAGACCAGATATCGGAAGTGAGGAGAGGAGAGAGCAAAGCGAGCTATCTGAGGTTGGGGTAGGTGTTGGGGGGAGAGAGAAGAGGATGTCGTGTAGAGAGTGTCTGTAGTGTAACTTGGTGTTTCTGCTCCTCTCTTCGAGGACAGACCTACCTACCAGACACTTGTAGATAACAGATAGACAGATCTGTAAAAGTATGAGGATTCACTTAGGAGATTTCCACCCATAGATTCAGCAGAGACAGGGATAGAGTGCCTTCAGAAAGTATTCACACCCCTTTACTTTTGCCAAATTTTGTTGTGTTACAGCCTGGATTTAAAATGGATTAGATTGAGATTTTGTGTCACTGATCTACACACAATACCCCATAATGTCAAAGTGGAATTATCTTAAAAAATAAATATACATTAATTTAAAATGAAAAACTGAAATATCTTGAGTCAATAAGTATTCAACCCCTTTGTTATGGCAAGCCTAAATAAGTTCAGGAGTAGAAATATGCTTAATAAATCACATAAGTTGCATGGACTCACTCTGCGTGCAATAATAGTGATTAACATGTTTCCTCTGCTTGGAGCAACAGCGAAGTGGGCAGGGCAGTACGAATTTCTTATCTTACATCTGCAAGCAGAGTCTGAACATCAGACAGGATGACATTGTCCCCCTCGATCTGTGCAATGGCTACTGCTATAGGTTTCAGGAGTTTCCGGCTGTTTACCACCAAATTTTCGCTTGCATTTCTCTTGCATTTCTAAGATGATGGAATATAAAAAATACAACAAAAATTGTTGGATGATGCTGTTCATAAAGCACTGATTTAAAGGAAGACCCCAAGGATATTGGCAGATTATCAGATTTCAGGGCTGGCCAAAGTGTAGGCCGCAACTGATTACATTTCTTCCCACCAAGTCCAAAAGCTTGGGCATGGGCTTCCCCTGGATCCATGGACCTGATTTGGTCCCCAATCTGACGGCCAGTCGGAGCGGGCCAATCAGGACCTGGAGACGGCTCTTCGTGGCCTCGTCTCCACCAACCCCACCACCTGGAGCCAGCAAGTTGTGTGGTCTGGAGGATAGACCCCTTGTCACGATCGTTGAATGAGGAGGACCAAAGTGCAGTGTCGTGAGCGTACATATTCCTTTATTTCGGATGACGCTGACAAAAACAATAACTATACAAAACCGAGCGTGAAGTCTAAGGGCTACAGTGCTACAAACAAAGACAACTTCCCACACCCACAGGTGGGAAAAAGGGTGCCAAAGTATGGTTCCCAATCAGAGACAACGATAGAATGCTGTCCCTGATTGAGAACCATACCCGGCCAAACACAAAGAAATAGAAAACATAGAACACAAAACATAGAATGCCCACCCCAACTCACGCCCTGACCAAACCAAAATAGAGACATAAAAAGGATCTCTAAGGTCAGGGCGTGGCACCCCTTTCCTGCAGTAGTGGCCTCATAGATGAAATGTTATTAATGCTTTTCATAATTTCATAATTAATCAACATTATACAAATTTTAAAAAGCCCAAAATCCTGTTTTTCTATGTCAAACGGTTTTGTTATATTTCAATCTTCTGTCATGTATCCAAAGTGTAATATTGGGATGCAAACTCAAACTCAAATTGAATACATTTCAACTCCATATTGGACATGGTACAGGTGTCTTCTTTGTTTAAGCCCATAACCTTGTGTGTGAGGTCTCTACTTTTGTTTCAAAGTAGATTGGTTGAAGACTCCCGAGAAACACTCTGTGTAAACATGATTTAGTCCACTGCAGTAAAATGTTAATTATTGGTCATCTGAAGTGGTTTGGTAATTGCAGTGTTCTCACTCTTCCCAGCATCTAGTGCTGACAAGCTCTCTGGCCAAGAACACGATCACTGTCTTCCTATTGCTGAGGGTTCATATCCCCCCAGAGGCAGAATGAAGGATTTGTATGTGAAGCCCTTTTACACTGTTTTACACTGATATAGATTTAAGAACATGTTTTCATCTTTATTGATTTATTTAAACATGCCCCATGTAAGTTTTGAAACAACCAGACAGATTTCAGATAGAAATGCTAGTATAGATATATCATTCGCATTGATAGCAGTTTTGCAGCTTTAATAGTGAAGTGCTAATGTTCAATGAAAGCATATTATTTATGCCCCTTTGTTCAACCCTTGTCCAGGAACACTTCTACAATCCATCATCCAACAATGGATTAATAAACCTCAAACTTAAGAACCTCCGGAGGACTCTTCAGGATGACCAAAGACGATACATGCAGAAGCGCAACCCAAGTGTTGCCCCCAGACCACCGGCGGAGGGGATGAAATGACATTTTGTGACATTTCTCATTCATATTGTGTTCACTCGGTTTAGAAATGCTTTGCTTCAATGCACTTAAAGTGCTCACACTGCTTTGCTTTATCTTGGCCAGATCGCAGTAAATGAGAACTTGTTCTCAACTGGCCTAACTGGTTAAATAAAGGTGAAATATATATATTTTTAAATACATTTTGTCAATGTTTTCCAGCCTGGAACGAGCATCCCTTCACTCTATGAGAATTCTGAGACATCAGAGATAACCCAACAACCCTAGCTGGTGTGCCTTTACTGGTTTTGCAACTTGGCATACACTTTACAACTCAAGTCTTTTTTCTCTTTGTTCGAGTATGTTTATTTCATGCCCATCTCTGGTGGAAATGTATCTGGTCATGGAGATCATTGCCAAGCTCCATGCAATGTCCTAAGGTATGCTAGTTCCAGGCTGGACAATATGTCTTAATTTAACTTAAACTTACCATGTACAGTACGTGTGTCCGAAATGTAAGCAATGTCTGGAAATGTCAGGAGACTTATCATATACCTTATCTCAGAGGTCCGATGAACAGAACTTTACACTTATTTTTTGTCAAAATGGTTGCCGCAGAACTTATCACAATTTCAATTCTTATCGAAAGCATCAAAATAGAGATCCTTCTAAGATTTGAATTAACTTGAATTAAAGTACAATGTCCAAGGTATCTTGGAGGAACCTTTTGACCAAGACAGGGCAACAACATCCACTAACATTGTGGAAACTACCGGCCAAGACACTTCTGTTCATGTCGCTGTTTAGGCTTTGATGTAGAATGTGTAAACAATTATCTGAAACTCTCTCTTGTGAAGCCCATAGAAATATTCCTTGGGCACGAAGATGATACAGCCAGAATGTAACATAAGCATCTGACACATCAGTATATTTCTATCATCAAGTTCCTCTTCAGCAATGAGAGAATGCAGAGGGTCTATATGCAGTCTATAATACGTGTAGATGGTAAAATGGTGACTATTGATGGTGCTGTAACGATGTGCGCTGAGAGTCGGGAAGCAAGTACAGGGAGTGAGTGTTTTAATAAATATATAAATAAAAGAATAAGCACAAAACACAAACAATGCACCAACATGAAAACAGAGTCAACAACACCTGAGGAAAGAACCAAGGGGAGTGACAGATATAGGTAAAGTAATAAACGAGGTGATGGAGTCCAGGTGAGTATCATGAGGAGCTGGTGCGCTTGATGATGGTGACAGGTGTGCGGGATAATCAGCATCCTAATGACCTAGAGGAAGTTTCCGTGACAGGTGCACAGTTTGAAACACATCCATTGTACAGTAGCTGTCCAGATGCCTTGCGGATACAATGATTGTACTATGATGATTTGTCAACAACCAATCCTTGGGGTTCTAAAACCAAAATGGGGGCTGTATATTTCTATTTGAGGAACTTGCTTCCTGAGTAGAACTATTACTTTACAAACATTCACTTGTAATTCTAAGGATAGAGAAGTTTATGAGTTTGGCAAAATATTGGAGCCACTATCAGACATTAGACGTCTTGAAAGTCATGGTAGTGAGATCGAAATCAAAGGTCAGAGCCATTTTCTCTATGGAACCATTTTCCTCGACAGCTGACAACCTTGCTTGTCATTTACTGTTTTTCAAATCAAATGTTATTTGTCACATACACATGGTTAGCAGATGTTAATGCGAGTGTAGTGAAATGCTTGTGCTTCTAGTTCCGACAATGTAGTAATAACCAACGAGTAATCTAACCTAACAATTTCACAACAACTACCTTATACACACAAGTGTAAAGGGATGAAGAATATGTACACAAAAATATGTGAATGAGTGATGGTACAGAACGACATAGGCAAGATGCATTCGATGGTATCAAGTACAGTATATACAGTGGCTGGAGTTGAGTCAGTATGTTGGCAGCAGCCACTCAATGTTAGTGGTTGCTGTTTAACAGTCTGATGGCCTTGAGATAGAAGCTGTTTTTCAGTCTCTCGGTCCCTGCTTTGATGCACCTGTGCTGACCTCACCTTCTGGATGATAGCGGGGTGAACAGGCAGTGGCTCGGGTGGGTGTTGTCCTTGATGATCTTTAAGGACTTCCTGTGACATCGGGTGGTGTAGGTGTCCTGGAGGGCAGGTAGTTTGCCCCCGGTGATGCGTTGTGCAGACCTCACTACCCTCTGGAGAGCCTTGTGGTTGTGGGCGGAGCAGTTGCCTTACCAGGCGGTGATACAGCCTGACAGGATGCTCTCGATTGTGCATCTATAAAAGTTTGTGAGTGCTTTTGGTGACAAGCCAAATTTCTTCAGCCTCCTGAGGTTGCGCTGCTGCGCCTTCTTCACCACGCTGTCTGTGTGGGTGGACCAATTCAGTTTGTCCGTGATGTGTATGCCGAGGATCTTAAAACTTACTACCCTCTCCACTACTGTCCCTTCGATGTGGATAGGGGGGTGCTCCCTCTGCTGTTTCCTGAAGTCCACAATCATCTCCTTTGTTTTGTTTTGTTGACGTTGAATGTGAGGTTATTTTCCTGACACCACACTCCGAGGGCCCTCACCTCCTCCCTGTAGGCCATCTTGTCGTTGTTGGTAATCAAGCCTACCACTGTAGTGTCGTCTGCAAACTTGATGATTGAGTTGGAGGCGTGCATGGCCACTCAGTCGTGGGTGAACAGAGAGTACAGGACAGGACTCAGAACACACCCTTGTGGGGCCCCAGTGTTGAGGATCAGCAGGGTGGAGATGTTGTTACCTACCCTCACCACCTGGGGGCGGCCCGTCAGGAAGTCCAGTACCCAGTTGCACAGGGCGTGGTCGAGAACCAGGGTCTCAAGCTTGATGACGAGTTTGGAGGGTACTATGGTGTTAAATGCTGAGCTGTAGTCGATGAACAGCAGTCTCACATAGGTATTCCTCTTGTCCAGATGGGTTAGGGCAGTGTGCAGTGTGGTTGCGATTGCGTCGTCTGTTGACCTATTGGGGCGGTAAGCAAATTGGAGTGGGTCTAGGGTGTCAGGTAGGGTGGAGGTGATATGGTCCTTGACAAGTCTCTCAAAGCACTTCATGATGACGGAAGTGAGTGCTACGGGGTGGTAGTCGTTTAGCTCAGTTACCTTAGCTTTCTTGGGAACAGGAACAATGGTGGCCCTCTTGAAGCATGTGGAAACAGCAGACTGCTAACACATTTTGCATTTTTTTGTTTGACTGACAAACTAACTGTTCAACATGTGTTTAATGAAGATAAGCTCGAGAAAAGTAATAAAAATAGTTATCAACAGCAAAGGCTGTATCACATCCGTATGCTGTACCACATCCGGCCGTGATTGGGAGTCCCATTGGTTGGCGCACAATTGGCCCAGCATCCCAGCGTCATCCGGGTTTGGACGGGGTAGGCAATCATTGTAAATAAGAATTTGCTCTTAACTGACTTGCCTCGTCAAATTAAGGTTAAAATAAATAAATAATAATCAGGCTTAATGATTCCAGCTCAACAGGGGACACCCATTTGAACACACTTCTATACTTTAATGTAACTGACTGAGAATACATTATGTATTAGAATATTTGGCCTCTTTGGAGACCTGAATCCAATCGAGAATCTGTGGAAAGAACTGAAAACTGCTGTTCACAAATGCTCTCCATCCAACCTCACTGAGCTCGAGCTGTTTTGCAAGGAGGAATGGGAAAAAAGTTCAGTCTCTCGATGTGCAAAACAGATAGACATACCCCAAGCGACTTACAGCTGTAATCACAGCAAAAGGTGGCGCTACAAAATATTAACTTAAGGGGGCTGAATAATTTTGCACGCCCAATTTTTCAGTTTTTGATTTGTTCAAAAAGTTTGAAATATCCAATAAATGTCGTTCCACTTCATGATTGTGTCCCACTTGTTGTTGATTCTTCACAAAAGAATACAGTTTTATATCTTCATGTTTGAAGCCTGAAATGTGGCAAAAGGTCGCAAAGTTCAAGGGGGTGTACCTTTTGCCCAGGTGTGAAAGGGCAGTGTGGAGTGCGATTGAGATTGCATCATCTTTGGATCTGTTGGGGCGTAATGGGAATTGGAGTGGGTCTAGGGTATCGGGGAGGATGGTGTTGATGTGAGCCATGACCAGCCTTTCAAAGCACTTCATGGCTACAGACATGAGTTCTACAGGGCGGTAATCATTTAGGCAGGTTACCTTCGATTCCTTGGGCACAGGGACTATGGTTGTCTGCTTGAAGTCAGATTTACAGAACAAAGTTTCCTCCCTCTGAACTGTGACAACAGAGGTGAATGTGTTTTTGGAGAAATAGTTCACATCATTCCAGAATGTTAAAAGGAAGAGGTGTTTCTTATAATTGCCACTGTGATGGATTTTGTGATGTATTTCGACACCCGCTTATTTGGTAGAAAAGAGTATGAAATGATTAGGATAAATAATTTCAGACCATTGGATATGCTGTCATGTTTTCAAGGAGACTATCTTGACCTAAGTCCCAGTTACAAATTGTATAACTTCTTTGCCCTCTATAAATTGTATGAATCAGTAGAATAAATATGTATTTTTTATACACATCTTTCCAGTTATTAACAGTATTTTAAAATGGATTTAAGTGGAAAACAACACAATGTGTTTAAATAAACAAAACATATTTTGACACATCCGTGTGTTTAGTTACTATTCAAACAATCACCGTGTTGTAATTTTTAACACATCTTGTTAGGGACGACACCAGTGGCGGTCGTTGCCATTTAAGATGAGGGGGGATATTTTTTTATGGGCCTTACTTCTATTACAGTATATTATATGACTGTCATTCATTCACTCATTCTTGTTTGACTTCAGTGCAGCTTTGACATTATTGATCATAATCTGCTGCTGGAAAAACTTATGTGTTATGGCTTTACACCTCCTGCTATAATGTGGATAAAGAGTTACTTGTATAACAGAACACAGAGGGTGTTCTTTAATGGAAGTATATCACAAATAATCCAGTTAGAATCAGGAATTCCCCAGGGTAGCTGTTCCGGTGTAACGGTTTTCATGTGGTGAAGGAGAGTCGGACCAAAATGCAGCGTGTAGATTGCGATCCATGTTTAATGAAAAAACGTAAAACACGAATCAATACAAATACTACAAAAACAAAAAGAACGTAACGAAAACCGAAACAGCCTATACTAGTGTAAACTAACATAGAGACAGGAACAAGGACACTAAGGACAATCACCCACGAAACACACAAAGAATATGGCTGCCTAAATATGGTTTCCAATCAGAGACAACGATAATCACCTGACTCTGATTGAGAACCGCCTCAGGCAGCCATAGACTAACGCTAGACATCCCACAAAACCCCAAGACAAAAACACACCACAATAACCCATGTCACACCCTGGCCTGACCGAATAAATGAAGAATAAACATAATATATTTCGACCAGGGCGTGACATCCGGCCCCTTCCTTTTTTCAATTTTTACCAATGACATGCCACTGACTTTGAGTGAAGCCAGAGTTTCTATGTAGTTGGATTACTCAAGACTATACACGTCAGATACTACAGCGACTGAAATTACTGCTACAGCTGCAGTTAGTTTCAGAGTGGTTGGCAAGGAATAAGTTAGCCCTAAATATTTCTAAAACTAAAAGCATTGTATTTGGAACAAAACACTCACTAAACTCTAAACCTTAACTAAATCTTGTAATAAATTATGTGGAAATTGAGCAAGCTGAGATGACTAAACTGCTTGGAGTAACAGTAAAGTGTAAACTGTCATGTTCAAAACATATTGAAGCAGTAGTAGCTAAGATGGGGAGAAGTATGTCTATAATTGTCACACCCTGACCTTAGTTATCTATGTTTTCTGTATTATTTTGGTCAGGTCAAGGTGTGACGAGGGTGGTACATGTGTTTTTGTCCTGTCTAGGGTTTTTGTATGTTAATTTGTTTTCTAATCTTGGGGTATATATGTCTATGGTTGCCTAGATTGGTTCACAATCAGAGGCAGCTGTTTATCATTGTCTCTGATTGGGGACCGTATTTAGGTAGCCATATTCATTGGGTATTTTGTGGGTTATTATTATATAGCTTAATGTTTGTTTTGTTATTTTGTAAGTTTGTTTAGTGATTCTTTGTTTAATTAAAGATTATGTATTCATATCACGCTGCGCCTTGTTCTCCTCCTTACGACGAACGTAACAGAATAACCCACCAAAAAAGGACCAAGCAGCGTGCTAAAAAGGAGTGGACCTGGGAGAAAGAGGAGTGGAGGACATCCTGGACCTGGGAGGAGGTAATGGCAGGGGACAAGACCCTGCCATGGAAGCAGGTGGAGAAAGCACAGGAGGAATGGTGACGATATGAGGGTACACGACTAGCACGGAAACCCGAGAGGCAGCCCCAAGATTTTTTTTGAGGGGGGCACACGAGGAGATTGGCTGAGTCAGGTAGGAGACCTGAGCCAACTCCTCGTGCTTACCGTGGGGAGCGTGTAACTGGTCAGGCACCGTGTTATTTAGAGATGCGCACAGTGTCTCCAGTGCGCTATTCTAGCCCGGTGCACTCTATTCCAGCTCCTCGCATTTGCCAGGCTAGAATGGTCATCCAGCCAGGACGTATTGAGCCAGCTCTATGTTCTGGATCTCCAATGCGTCTCCACGGTCCAGTGTATCCTGTGCCTCTTCCCGCACTCACCCTGAGGCCTCCAGTGTGCCTCCAGGGTCCAGTACGCCCTGTTCTTGCTCCCCGCACTCGCCCTGAGGTGCGTGTCACCAGCCCGGTACCACCAGTGCCGGCACCACGCACCAGGCCTACAGTGCGCCTCGGCAGTCCAGAGCGTCCGGCGACAGTACCCAGTCTGAAACCTCCAACGACGGGCCACAGCCTGGAACCTCCAACGACGGGCCACAGTCCGGGGTCTCCAGCGACGGTCCCCAGTCCGGGGTCTACAGCGATGGTCCCCAGTCCGTGGTCTCCAGCGACGGTACCCAGTCCGGGGTCTCCAGCGACGGTCCCCAGTCCGGGGTCTCCAGCGATGGTCCCCAGTCCGGGGTCTCCAGCGACGTCCCCAGTCCAGAACATCCGGCGATGATCCACGCAGCGAGGGTCCCCAGCCCGGGGGCTACGGCGAGGATCTGCATTCCAGAGCTGACGATGATCCACGGGTCGGTGCTACAAGAGCGGACTCGGAGTAAAGAAGGGGAGGCGGCGTCCAGAGCCAGAGCCACCACCAAAGTTAGATGCCCATCCAGAACCTCCCATATATGTTTAGGTTTGCGGCCGGGAGTCCGCACCTTTGGGGGGGGTTGTACTGTCATGCCCTGACCTTAGTTATCTATGTTTGCTGTATTATTTTGGTCAGGGTGACAAGGGTAGGTATATGTGTTTTTTGACCTGTCTAGGGTATTTCAACCTACATGTCGTGATCGTGTTTGGTGTGGGGGGACAAAATCAATTTGTGCACGATGAAGCACAAGGGAGCACGCGCAGGTCCGGTTTGGGCATGGTGTTAGTAGTGGTTTCTCTGCAGCAAATTGACCATGAAGGCCTTATTCACGCAGTCTCCTCTGAATAGTTGATGTTGAGATGTGTCTGTTAATTAAACTCTGTGAAGTATTTATTTGGGCTGCAATTTCTGAGACTGGTAACTCTAATGAACTTGTCCTCTGCAGCAGAGATAACTCTGGGTCGTCCTTTCATGTGGCAGTCCTCATGAGAGCCAGTTTCATCATAGCGCTTGATGGTTTTTGCAATTGCACTTGAAGAAACGTTCAAAGTTCTTGACATTTTCCCGGTTTGGCTGACCTTCAAGTCTTAAAGTAAGAATGGACTGTCATTTCTCTTTTCTTATTTGAGCTGTTCTTGCCATAATATGGTATTTTAACAAGTAGGGTTATCTTGTGTATAACACCCCTACCTTGTCACAACACGACCGATTGGCTCAAACACATTAAGAAGGAAAGAATTTCCACAAATTAACTTTCAACAATGCACACATGTTAATTGAAATGCATTTCAGGTAACTACCTCATGAAGTTGGTTGAGAGAATGCCAAGAGCGCGCAAAGCTGTCATCAAGGCAAAGAAAAATATAAAATATAGAATATATTTTGATTTGTTTAACATTTGATTCTGCATGTGTTTATTTCATAGTTGTGATGTCTTCACTATTATTTTGCAATGTAGAAAATAGTAAAATTAAAGAAAAACCCTTGAATGAGTAGGTTTGTCCAAACTTTTGACTGGTACTGTACATACATACTGCATCTCTTTATACTGCGTCTCTAGTTCTAGTATTCCTTTATAACCTTGGTGGTGGACTATATTAAACACCCACTAACCTTTTTACCATCACCCCTGTGAAACATAAAGTACTTTTATTAACGGTTCTGTATTTCTGTTGGGCAGATGGGCGGTCCAACATAATGATTACAGTAATTAGCAGACAACAAATGAGCACTGGCCTCCCCTTCCTCTAAAGACCAGCTGGGTAGAGATCATGCTGGGAGAAAAGATTGTTGGTACTTGGTAGTAAGCCCATTGCTGCATTGTTCCATTACTTTGGTCAAGATCTAACTTACCCACTAAAGGAAACATCAATAAGCTGAATTTTATTTTATTTTATTCGGGGTTTGCAAATAAAGCATAAATCACAAGATGACAGATTTTATTTGAAATTTCAGAGGATTACATATGAAAGAATGAATAAAAACTCTCATTTCCCAAATTGTCTTAACATTATATAGCAGCACGTTCATGGAATCCCACATCATGGCACTCTCTCTTTTTTACCAGGTGGTATATTCATTTGAGAGGGGAAGAAAATGACATAGGTCTACTTGAGCACAGAGTCAGAGACGATCCCGTTCCTCAAAATAAATCTCTCAAGTTGCCATAGTAACCAGGAATTTTGAGCAGTCCAAAATGTTCGTTCAAAGACACGCTTTAAAGAATCAGAACTTTCAATGGAACTACAGCCCTATCCTCCTCTCCAGTGATGCAATTGTGGAAACGAGATCTGATATTGTTTTGGTAAATTGAGTTTGATTGACAGTTTGACGTCACATGAAGCACAGGTCAGGCACAATTACATACTTCAATCACCATATTTGATATGCTACAGTTATAAAACATCAATCTCAAAAGCACATTCCTTCAGACAGAGTAATGCAGTTTCTAAATCAACATAGTGCCTCTTAGATGCAAACATTTTCTAGTACAGTACTTAACATGGGAACTATTTGCTCATCACAGCTTGTGCTAGTTATTGTCATCATCAGTGAACCTGCAACCCTGGTCACCATGAGTCATGGCTAACTCTTTTATGATTAGTGCAGTGATCAGATTTGTAAAATCAATGGGTTTAGTCTGAGTTCAACTACAGTATGTAGTGAAATCTGATCGGATGTTACAATGTTTGTGTGTGTGCAGTCACTGTATGCTACAATCCACAAAATTCATACAGGTTTATTTCATGTCCTAAATCCCTATATCCGTAACTAAATATGTAGTTTAATGGTAAATGGTGTGTTTTTATTTCAGCATTAATACAGTATGTACAGTTGTGGCCAAAAGTTTTGAGAATGACACAAATATTAATTTTCACAAAGTTTGCTGCTTCAGTGTCTTTAGATATTTTTGTCAGATGTTACTATGGAATACTGAAGTATAATTACAAGCATTTCTTAAGTGTCAAAGGATTTTATTGACAATTACATGAAGTTGATGCAAAGATATTTGCAGTGTTGACCCTTCTTTTTCAAGACCTCTGCAATCCGCCCTGGCATGCTGTCAATTAACTTCTGGGCCACATCTTGACTGACGGCAGCCCAGTCTTGCATAATCAATGTTAGTGTTTGTCACAATTTATGTTTTGTTTTTTGTCTGTCTACCCGCCTTTTGAGGATTGACCACAAGTTCTCAATGGGATTAAGGTCTGGGAGTTTCCTGGCCATGGACCAAAAATATCGATGTTTTGTCCCCCGAGCCACTTAGTTATAACTTTTGCCTTATGGCAAGGTGCTCCATCATGCTGAAAAAGGCATTGTTTGTCACCTAACTGTTCCTGGATGGTTGGGACAAGTTGCTCTCAGAGGATGTGTTGGTACCATTCTTTATTCATGGTTGTGTTCTTAGGCAAAATTGTGAGTGAGCCCACTCCCTTGGCTGAAAAGCAAACCCACACATGAATGGTCTCAAGATGCTTTACTGTTGGCATGACACAGGACTGATGATAGCGCTCACCTTGTCTTCTCCGGACAAGCTTTTTTCCGGATGCCCCAAACAATCGGAAAGGGGATTCATCAGAGAAAATGACTTCACCCCAGTCCTCAGCAGTCCAATCCCTGTACCTTTCGCAGAATATCAGTCTGTTCCTGATGTTTTTCCTGGAGAGAAGTGGCTTCTTTGCTGCCCTTCTTGACACCAGGCCATCCTCCAAAAGTCTTCACCTCACTGTGCGTGCAGATGCACTCACACTTGCCTGCTGCCATTCCTGAGCAAGCTCTGTACTAGTGGTGTCCTGATCCCGCAGCTGAATCAAGTTTAGGAGACGGTCCTGGCGCTTGCTGGACTTTCTTGGGCGCCCTGAAGCCTTCTTCACAACAATTGAACCACTCTCCTTGAAGTTCTTGATGATCCGATAAATGGTTGATTTAGGTGCAATCTTACTGGCAGCAATATTCTTGACTGTGAAGCCCTTTTTGTGCAAAGCAATGATAATGGCACGTGTTCCCTTGCAGATAACCATGTTTGACAGAGGAAGAACAATGATTCCAAGCACCACCCTCCTTTTGAAGCTTCCGGTCTGTTATTCGAACTCACTCAGCATGACAGAGTGATCTCCAGCCTTGTCCTCGTCAACACTCACACCTGTGTTAACGAGAGAATCACTGACATGATGTCAGCTGGTCCTTTTGTGGCAGGGCTGAAATGCAGTGGAAATGTTCTTTTGGGATTCAGCTCATTTGCATGACAAAGAGAGACTTTGCAATTATTTGAAATTCATCTGATCACTCTTCATAACATTCTGGAGTATATGCAAATTGCCATCATACAAACTGAGGCAGCAGACTTTGTGAAAATAAATATTTTTGTCATTCTCAAAATTTTGGCCACGACTGTACAGTACAGTATGGTCCAGTTCTTGATGAAGGGCTGAAGGTGTGTCTCCCTCACTAGTAATATTTACATAATTTATTCGAAATGGATTTTAAAGCATTTTACCATACAGTTCCCTCAGAAAGTATTCACACCCCTTGACTTTTTCAACATGTTGTTGTGTTACAAAGTGGTATTAAAATTGATTTAATTGTCATTTTTTGTCAACGATCTACACAAAATACTCATGTCTAAGTGGAAGAAAAATTATAACATTAGTAACAAAATAAAATAAGTCACTATTATATCTTGATTAGATAAGTATTCAATACATTTTAGCATCACCTTTGGCAGCAGTTACAGCTGTGAGTCTTTCTGGGTAAATCTCTAAGAGCTTTCCACACCTGGATTCTGCAACATTTGCCCATTATTCTTTTCATAATTCTTCAAAATCTGTCAATTTGTTTTCGATTATTGCCAACCATTTTCAGGTCTTTCCATATATTTTCAAGGAAATTTAAGTCAACACTGTAATTTGGTGACTCAGGATCATTCACTGTCTTCTTGGTTAGCAACTCCAGTGTAGATTTGGCCTTGTGTTTTAGGTTATTGTCTGGTGGAAAGCAGACTGGACCAGGTTTTCCTATATGATTTTGCCTATGCTTAGCTCCATTCTGTTTATTTTCTGTCCTGAAAAACTCCCCAGTCCTTAACAATTACAGGCATACCCATAACATGATACAGCCACCATTATGCTTGCAGATATGGAGAGTAAGTAATGCGTTGTATTGGATTTGCCCCAAACATAGCACTTTATGTTCAGGACAGAATGTTAATTGCTTTGCCACATTTGTTCGCAGTATTATTTTAGTACCTTGTTGCAAACACTCTGTCAATTAGGTTAGAATTTTGGAGTAACTACAATGTCAGTTTTCTCCTATCACAGCCATTAAATTCTGTAACTGCTTTAAAGTCCCTGTTGGCCTCATGCTGAAACCCCTGAGCATGAGCATTTTCCTTCCTCTCCAGTCACTGAGTTATAGTAGGAAGGACACCTGTATCTTTTTAGCGACTGTGTGTATTCATACAACATCCAAAGTGTAATTAACAACTTCACCATCCTCAAAGGAAATCCATAATACATACAAATATACAAAGGGATATTCAATGTCTGCTTTTGACATTTTTAACCATCTACCAATAGGTGACCTTGTTTGCGATAATTGCATTAGAAACCCTCCCTGGTCTTTGTGATTTAATCTGTGTTTGAAAATCACTGCTCGACTGAGAGACCGTACAGATAATTGTATGTGTGGGGAACAGAGATGAGGTAGTTATTCAAAAATACTGTTAAACACTATTATTGCACACAGAATAAGTTGATGCAACTAATTATATGACTTGTTAAGCAAATTTTTACTCCTGGACTTTTTTTAGCCTGCCATAACAAAGAAGTTGAATATGTCAATACTCAAGACATTTCAGCTTTAAATTAAAAAATGTTATTGAATGAAATTGAAAAACGTCATTCCACTTTGACATTATGGGCTATTGTATGTTAGCCAGCGGGGGGGAAAAATCAACATTTAATACATTTTAAATTCAGGCTGGAATACAACAAAAGTGGAAAAAGTCAAGGTCTGTGTATACTTTCTGAAGGCACTGAAAATTACATTCCACCACTAATGATCGTATTAACCAGACGGTCTTTAGTCAGAAATTCTATAGTGCTTCAGTGCAGTTTTCCAAATAAAACCTTCATGTATGACTGACTTATTTTGGTGAAAAGATGTCCTACTGATGTGATATTTTTAGAAAGAGGTGGGGAGAGGAAGGGAAGAGAGGACAGGATGAGAGAACATGAGGAGAAGAAGAAACAAGAGGACACAAGTAAAGACTATTGAGTAAAATCCCCTGTGTGAAATGTCATGGTCTCCTATTTCCATAGGGGGGCAATAGAGAATCAACACTAGCTGACTATCGGTGAGAGGACATTGGTGCGTCACCTATAATGTATTACATTAGCCACATTACCATATGATTCAGTATAATAATTGTGAAGTGTATGTGAGATACAACTCAAAGGATTATCCTATCACTGTGTGGACAGGACATTGGATTCAGGGAAATCCAGATGGGGAGGGGTATGTCTCTTCATCAACAACAGATGTTGTGCAGACTCTAGTGCAGAGAAAGTCTTGACGTATTGTTCACCTATCTTGGAATACTTGATGGTCAAATGCTGACCCTTCGACCCTCCATCTGTTATCATGAATGCTTTATTATAACCATAAAGAACAGCCTCAATTCCTTTCGGAACATGGTCTCAACAAGGTGTTAAAAGCGTTCCACAGGGATGCTGGCCCATGTTGACTCCAATGCTTCCCACTGTTGTGTCAAGTTGGCTGGATGTCCTTTCGGTGGTGGACCATTCTTGATACACATGAGAAACTGTTGAGTGTGAAAACCCCAGGAGAGTTGCAGTTATTGATGCAAACCTGTGTGGGTGGCACCTACTACAATACCCTGTTCAAAAGCACTTACATTTTTTGTCTTGACAATTCACCCTCTGAATGGTACATATACACAATCCATGTCTCAGTTGTCTCAAGGCTTAAAAGTCCTTCTTTAACTTCTTATGGCTGCAGGGGCAGTATTGAGTAGCTTGGATGAAAGGTGCCCAGAGGTGCCCAGAGAAAACGGCCTGCTCCTCAGTCTCAGTTGCTAATATATGCATAGTATTATTAGTATTGGATAAAAAAACACTCTGAAGTTTCTAAAACTGTTTTAATGATGTCTGTGAGTATAAAATAACTCATATGGCAGGCAAAAACCTGAGAAGAAATCCAAACAGGAAGTGAGAAATCTGAGGTTTGTATATTTTCAACCCAGGCCCTATTGAATTCACATTGGGATATGAAAGAAGTTGCACTTCCTAGGGCTTCCATTAGATGTCAACCGTCTTTAGAAACTTGAATGAGGCTTTTACTGTGTGGTGGGACTGAATAAGTGCTGAATGAGTCAGGTTACTGGCAGAGAGACATTTTCTGGTCACACGCATTCCACATGATATCGAATTGCGTTCCGTTGCTTCTATAGACACAAAGGAATTCTCTGGTTGGAACTTTATTGAAGATTTATGAAAAAAACATCCTAATGATTGATTATATACTTAGTTTGAAATGTTTCTTCGACCTGTAATATAACTTTTTGATGTTTTTGTCTGAAGTAATGCACAAGCGTTTGGATATGTACAGTGGGGCAAAAAAATACTTAGTCAGCCACCAATTGTGCAAGTTCTCCCACTTTAAAAGATGAGAGAGGCCTGTAATTTTCATCATAGGTACACTTCAACTATGAAAGACAAAATGAGAAACAAAAATCCAGAAAATCACATTGTAGGATTTTTAATGAATTTATTTGCAAATTATGGTGGAAAATAAGTATTTGGTCAATAACAAAAGTTTATCTCAGTACTTTGTTATATACCCTTTGTTGGCAATGACAGAGGTCAAACGTTTTCTGTAAGTCATCACAAGGTTTTCACACACTGTTGCTGGTATTTTGACCCATTCCCCCATGCAGATCTCCTCTAGAGCAGTGATGTTTCGGGGCTGTTGCTGGTTACACCGTCTTTCAACTCCCTCCAAAGACTTTCTATGGGGTTGAGATCTGGAGACTGGCTAGGCCACTCCAGGACCTTGAAATGCTTCTTACGAAGCCACTCCTTCGTTGCCCAGGCAGTGTGTTTGGGATCATTGTCATGCTGAAAGACCCAGCCACGTTTCATCTTCAATGCCCTTGCTGATGGAAGGAGGTTTTCACTCAAAATCTCACGATACATGGCCCCATTCATTCTTTCCTTTACACGGATCAGTCGTCCTGGTCCCTTTCCAAAAAAACAGCCCCAAAGCATGATGTTTCCACCCCCATGCTTCACAGTAGGTATGGTGTTCTTTGGATGCAACTCAGCATTCTTTGTCCTCCAAACACGACGAGCTGAGTTTTTACCAAAAAGTTATATTTTGGTTTCACCTGACCATATGACATTCTCCCAATCTTCTTCTGGATCATCCAAATGCTCTCTAGCAAACTTCAGACGGGCCTGGGCATGTACTGGCTTAAGCAGGGGGACACGTCTGGCACTGCAGGATTTGAGTCCCTGGCGGCGAAGTGTGTTACTGATGGTAGGTTTTGTTACTTTGGTCCCAGCTCTCTGCAGGTCATTCACTAGGTCCCCCCGTGTGGTTCTGGGATTTTTGCTCACCATTCTTGTGATCATTTTGACCCCACAAGGTGAGATCTTGCATGGAGCCCCAGATCGAGGGAGATTATCAGTGGTCTTGTATGTCTTCCATTTCCTAATAATTGATCCCACAGTTGATTTCTTCAAACCAAGCTGTTTACCTATTGCAGATTCAGTCTTCCCAGCCTGGTGCAGGTCTACAATTTTGTTTCTGGTGTCCTTTGACAGCTCTTTGGTCTTGGCCATACTGGAGTTTGGAGTGTGACTGTTTGAGGTTGTGGACAGGTGTCTTTTATACTGATAACAAGTTCAAACAGGTGTCATTAATACAGGTAACGAGTGGAGGACAGAGGAGCCTCTTAACTTCTTGCGTCACGCAATCCCGGATCCGGGATTCTATTTATAGCCTCAAGCTCATTAGCATAACGCAACGTTAACTATTCATGAAAATCGCAAATGAAATGAAATAAATATATTTGCTCTCAAGCTTAGACTTTTGTTAACAACACTGTCATCTCAGATTTTCAAAATATGCTTTTCAACCATAGCTAAACAAGCATTTGTGTAAGAGTATTGATAGCTAACATAGCTATAAGCCTAGAATTCAGCCAGCAACATTTTCACAAAAACAAGAAAATCATTCAAATAAAATCATTTACCTTTGAAGAACTTCAGATGTTTTCAATGAGGAGATTCTCAGTTAGATAGCAAATGTTCAGTTTTTCAAAAAAATATTATTTGTGTAGGACAAATCGCTCCATTTTGTTCACGTTTGGCTATGAAAAAAACCTGTATCCAGTTATAGCCTCAAGCGCATTAGCATAACGTAACGTTAACTATTTATGAAAATCGCAAATGAAATTAAATGAATGTGCTAGCTCTCAAGCTTAGGTTAACAACACTGTCATCTCAGATTTTCAAAATATGCTTTTGAACCATAGCAAATCAAGCATTTGTGTAAGAGTATTGCAAGCTAGCTTAGCATTTTGCGTAGCATTTAGCACGCAACATTTTCACAAAAACCAGATAACCAAATAAATAAAATCATTTACCTTTGAAGAGCTTCGGATGTTTTCAATGAGGAGACTCTCAGTTACATAGCAAATGTTCAGTTTTTCCTGAAAGAATCTTTGTGTAGGAGAAATCGCTCCGTTTTGTACATCACATTTGGCTACCGAAACGAAACGAAAATTCAGTCACCAAAACGTGAAACGTTTTCCGAATTAACTCCATAATATCGACCGAAACATGGCAAACGTTGTTTAGAATCAATCCTCAAGGTGTTTTTTCACATATCTCTTCATTGATATGCAGTTCGTGGAATCCTGCTTTCCCCTCAGAATCGCATGGAAAAATACCAGCAGCTGAAAATGACGCACCAATTTCGACGGAGGACACCGGGCGGACACCTGGAAAATGTAGTCTCTTATGGTCAATCTTCCAATGATATGCCTACAAATACGTCACAATGCTGCAGACACCTTGGGGAAACGATAGATAGGGCAGGCTCATTCCTCTCGCATTCACAGCCATATAAGGAGACAATGGAAAACAGAGCCTCAAAATTCCTGCTGATTTCCTGGTTGCCGTTTCATCTTGGTTTTGCCTGTAGCTCCCGTTCTAGGGCACCCACAGACAATATCTTTGCAGTTCTGGAAAATTCAGTGTTTTCTTTCCAAAGCTATCAATTATATGCATAGTCGAGCATCTTTTTGTGACACAATATCTTGTTTAAAACGGGAACGTTTTTCATCCAAAAATGAAATAGTGCCCCAGAGTTTCAAGAGGTTAAAGAAGAAGTTACAGGTCTGTGAGAGCCAGAAATCTTGCTTGTTTGTAGGTGACCAAATACTTATTTTCCACCATAATTTGCAGATTATTTCATTAAAAATCCTACAATGTGATTTTCTGGATTTTTGTTTCTCATTTTGTCTGTCATAGTTGAAGTGTACCTATGATGAAAATTACAGGTCTCTCTCATCTTTTTAAGTGGGAGAACTTGCGCAATTGGTGGCAGACAAAATACTTTATTGCCCCACTGTATACCAAACGCGCTAACAAAAGTAGTTACTTGGACATAAATAACGGATTTTATCGAAGAAATGAAGCATTTATTGTGGACCTTGGATTCCTGAGAGTGCATTCTGATGAAGATCATTAAAGGTAAGGGAATATTTATCATGTAATTTCTGATTTCTATTGACTCCAACATGGCGGCTAATTTGATTACCTTTCTGAGCACCGTCTCAGATTATTGCATGGTTTGCTTTTTCCGTAAAAAAATTTAACAAATCTGACACAGTGGTTGCATTAAGGAGAGGTATATCTATAATTCCATGTGTATAACTTGTATTATCAACTACATTTATGATGAGTATTTCTGTTGAATGATGTGGCTATGCAAAATCACTGGATGTTTTTGGAACTAGTGAACGTAACGCGCCAATGTAAACTCAAATTATTTTATATGAACTTTATCAAACAAAACATACATGTATTGTGTAACATGAAGTCCTATGTATGTCATCTGATGAAGATCTTCAAAGGTTAGTGATTCATTTTATCTCTATTTGTGCTTTTTGTGACTCCTCTCTTTGGCTGGAAAAATGGCTGTGTTTTTCTGTGGCTTGGTGGTGACCTAACATAATCATTTGTGGTGCTTTCGCCCTAATGCCTATTTGAAATCGGACACTGTGGTGGGATTAACAACAAGATTACCTTTAAAACGGTATAAGATACATGTATGTTTGAGAAATTTTAATTATGAGATTTCTGTTGTTTTGAATTTGGCGCCCTGCACTTTCACTGGCTGTTTGTTGTCATATCAATCCGTGAACGGGATTGCAGCCCTAAGCCTATTTCTCCTCCCCTTCATCTCCACTGCTTGAAGTGGATTTAATAAGTGACATCAATAAGGGATCATAGCTTTCACATGGATTCACCTGGTCAGTCAATGTCATGGAAAGAGAAGGTGTCCTTAATGTTTTGAATACTCAGTGTATATTCCACCTGAGGACAACAAGAACACCAAGCTGGCACTCTGTATGAGGCTATCAAAATAATCAGGAAACAATGCAACTGGAAGCTGCTTTTCTTGTTGCTGGTGAATGTAATTATGCGTCACTAAGACGTGATGCCCAACCCGGAGGCTATGGCTGAGGACACAAACACATACAGTACAAGAAGTTACACTACGACCATCAAACAGGCAAAAGGACAATTTAGGAACAAGGTTTAATCCTATTAAACTGGCTCCGACGCTCGTCACATGTCGCATGGGCAACAATCCATTATGGATTACATAGGAAGACCTCGCTTCAATCTATCCAATAATACCTCTCTACCTGACAAACTCAATGAATTCTATTCATGCTTCGACAAAAACAACACAGAGCTGTGCATGGGGCCCCCCATTGTCCCAGAGGACTGGGTGATGTGAGGAAAATTTAAGTAGGTCAACACTTGTACGGCCATGGGCCAGACAGTATTGCAGGGAACGTTCACAGAGCAGAGCATGAGCATGGGCAGACCAGCTGACAGGCTTCTTCACTGTAATTTTCAACCTCTCCCAGTCTGTAATCCCCACATATCTCAAACTGACCACCATCATTCCTGATCCCAAGAACTCTAAGGCTACCTGCCATAATTACTACCGCCCTGTAGCACTAACATCTGCAATTATGAACTACTTTGAAAGCCTGGTCAGTGTACACATCACCTTTATCATCCCAGACACTGTCACGCCTTGGTCTTAGTATTTTGTGTTTTAGTTTATTAGTTAGTCAGACCAGGGTGTGACATGGGGTTATTATGTATTGTGTTTTTGTATTGGGGTTTGTAGTGTCTGGGATTGTAGCTGATTAGGGGTGTGTGTGTGTTAAATAGGTTGGCTGCCTGAGGCGGTTCTCAATCAGAGTCAGGTGCTTCTCGTTGTCGCTGATTGGGAACCGTATTTAGGTAGCCTGGTTTCGCTTTGCATTTCGTGGGTGATTGTTCCTGTCTCTGTGTAGGTTGCACCAGTCAGGCTGTATTAGGTTACGTTCTGTTTGTTGTTTTTTTGTATTTATTGTTATTCGTGTTAGTTCGTTCGTTTTGTCTTCACTAAATAAACATGAGTAACTTACACGCTGCATTTCGGTCCGACTCTCCTTCAACAAAAAAAGAACGCCGTTACAGACACCCTAGACCCACTCCAATTTGCATACCATCCCAACAGATCTACAGACGATGCAATCTCAATTGCACTCCACACTGTCCTCTCCCACCTGGACAAGAGGAATACCTTTGTGAGAATGCTGTACATCGACTACAGCTCAGCGTTCAACATCTTAGTGACCTCCAAGTTCAAGACCCTGGGACTGAACACCCCTCCATGTGGAATGGTCCCTCAGATGCTCAGGAACATTTACAGCTGTACCATAGAGAGCATTCTAACTGGTTGTATCACCATCTGGCAAGGCAACTGCACCGCCCACGCCCGGAAGGCCCTACACAGTGTGGTGCAGACGGCCCAGCGATTCACTGGGGGTGAGCCAGATGGTGTCTGACTCCAGCCAACCGAGACATGGGCTGTTCTCCATGCTCCCATACGACATAAGACTTAGACAAACAGAATACTAAATAGCTTCTTTACTCTGGCTAACAACTACTGCTCTCTCTCTCCCACAGATTATGCACCTTTTGTAACATTTCAGGCTTCAAACATAAAGATATAAAACTGTATTTTTTTGTGAAGAATCAACAACAAGTGGGACACAATCATGAAGTGGAACGACATTTATTGGATATTTCAAACTTTTTTAACAAATCAAAAACTGAAAAATTGGGCGTCTTCACAAAAAAATACAGTTTTATATCTTTATGTTTGAAGCCTGAAATGTGGCAAAAGTTCGCAAAGTTCAAGGGGGCCGAATACTTTCGCAAGGCACTGTACTTGCATTCTCCTATTATTTGACTCTCATCGTAGTTTTTGTGTGGTTTTTATTCATACTTAATTTTTTTACTTGTTGAATCTCGGGGTCATTTTTTTATTTTTGGAAAAATAACGGTCCCAATGTAAACGCTGGCTATTTTTCAGGGCCAGAAAATAGAATATGTGTCACACCCTGACCATAGTTTATTTGTATGTTTCTATGTTTTGGTTGGTCAGGATGTGATCTGAGTGGGCATTCTATGTTGGATGTCTTGTTTGTCTATTTCTATGTCTGGCCTGATATGGTTCTCAATCAGAGGCAGGTGTTAGTCATTGTCTCTGATTGGGAACCATATTTAGGTAGCCTGGGTTTCACTGTGTGTTTGTGGGTGATTGTTCCTGTCTCTGTGTTTGTTGCACCAGTCAGGGCTGTTTCGGTTTTCCACGTTAGTTGTTTTTGTATTGTTCGTGTTTCATCTTCATTAAAGATGTATCTAACCAACCACGCTGCATTTTGGTCCGATCCTTGTTCCACCTCTTCGTCAGAGGAGGAGTTAGAAAAATCTCTTTACAATATGTATATAATTGACAGCTTATGATAGAAAACACTCTAAAGTTTCCAAAACTTTAAAGATATTGTCTGTGAGTATAACAGAACTGATATTGCAGGCAAAAGAATGAGAACATCCAATCAGGACCGCAGCGGTTTCTAAATAAGAGTCCCTTCCTATGATTCCCTATTGAGCAGTGAATGGGATATCATTGGGATTCCTTTTTCTATGGCTTCCTTAATGTGTCTAGTATCACAAGACATAGTTTCAGGCTTTTATTTTGAAAAATGACATTGCGTCAGTGTTCACCTGATGGCTCTTTGTGTATTTCTCGCGCAAAAGACAGAGGTAGCCATTTTTCCTCCCGGTCTTACTGAAAAAAGTCCCGGTTGATATATTATCAGTAGATATTTGAAAAACACCTTGAGGATTGATTATCAACAACGTTTGCCATGTTTCTGTTGATATTATGGAGCTAATTTGGAATATTTCACGGCCCGGTCGTTTTCTCAGCCAAAGGTGAAGAACTAACGGAGCTATTGTTGTCTACAAAAATAATTTTTCGATAAACTTACAGAAATGCTTGTTTTGCTTTGGCTGTAAAGCATATTTTCAAAATCTGAGATGACACGGTGATTAACAAAAGGCTAAGCTGTGTTTGAATATATTTCACTTGTGATTTCATGAATATGAATATTTTCTAGTAAGATTTTTTGTCCGTTGTGTCATGCTACTTAGTGTCAGTTGATGACAATTCTCCCGGATCCGGGATAGGTAGATCCAAGAGGTTTTAAATCATATTTTCTAATATTATCTATATTATTATTATTATCAGGGTATTGTTAGGAAAGAGCTCTCATGGTAAGAATTTCACTGTACTGTTTTAAACCTGTTGTATCCTGTGCACGTGACAAATATACTTTGAAACTTTGAGAATATGTCTCCACAATGAACACACATTTGGTTATCGGTTGGGTAACGATTTACTTTTGGCTATCCATAACGCATTTAATACACATCTATAAGCATTTCATGAATGTGTTATAGCAGGTCCCAACCACATTATTAAAGGTTAAGTAAATATAGCCATATCAAAACTCTAGAGCCTTCATGTCATGCAAGAGCTCCTATTTAGGTTTCTTAATAGATGCATTATTACAATGACAGCACAGGGTTATCAATATGGCTGTTCTCAAAAGTGCTTCTGTTTGTGAATATGCCAAAAGGCCAAACCACCTTTGAAAATGATGCTGCTATATAGCCTGAACCATCCACATTTCCCCCACTGGCCTGTAAAGGCCCATGACTTACCTTCTTCTTCTCACTGAGGTCAATGGTGCATGAAAATCCCCACATGGTTGAATATTCAGGGTAACTTCTACAGATCAAATTGTGTAGTTGAGGGTAATATCATAACTATTTCTTTCTCATTAACAACCTCCCTCCACATCACAATTAAGTTGGTCGATACCAACTTATAACACACAGTCAAAGTAAAGTCAAATTTATTAATTCATAAAACATTTCTAGCTAAACACTTTATGGTAATTAACTGTGCAGTTTGACAATGATCTATAACACCACATTAAATGTCTATGTTTGAATTCTATGCAGTCAATTTAATGTCATTTATATTTTCCCATTTATAAAGCATTTTCCAGATGTAGTAAATAAAACAATTGCTGAGCACATCCCCGAAAAATCTAACTATTTACATTTTTCTGTTTGAATTTTCTTAAATAGATTTAACAAATGTTAATATTCAATGCATTCAAATTCAATTCCCCGTTTCAGACTCATAGCTAGTAAGAAATATTTTGGTGAGAAAAAATAAGAATCAGTCAGGGGATACATTTACATCAATAGATAGGTAGAGACTTCAACATTCTCTTCATTTGTACATTATATCATTCCAAAAAGACATAAAATGAAGGCATGGCACATTGCACAAGCCCTGCACTTTTAAAATGGCTGTATTCCAATGGGAATTTTATGATGTGTAGAGCACCACCATCAGGTTAAAGATCTGATTCCTCTTGGTACAGGGGACATATTTGGGGACATTTTATTTCCAACCTAGACTTTCAAATCTCTTATTCCCCAACATGAAGAAAATTGTGACCCCAATCCTGAGAGACCAGGAGGTCATTGTTGGGCTGCAGCCTGTACACACTTTAGTTGACCCTTTTCTTCTTGGAGAATGGGCGATATTCATTTGGAACAAAACCGGGAGCAAACGGGACAAAACAGGGAGAGACTACTTGAACTTGTCAATTAAGAATGCTAGTTTACAGAACTGGTTTACAATACCTTCCTGTGGGAACCGGGCCAGGTAAAGTTACCACTTCTAATAAGTCACAGAGTGCAGGGCGGGCTAATCACCACTTAGGTTACGTGCTCTTGTGATATCGTTGGCTATCTAAGTGTGTTTGTGAGATCCTGTTGCCATATCACTATGACATTCATATAACAATTTTGGCTCACTCTACAAAGTTTCGTGTGCAAATTGTTTCTTCTTTCTCCTTTCCATATCAAGTGGAAAGTGACTTTTTTTTAAAACTTCTGTTCATACATTTTTGCAAGTCAAAACCAGGACCCTATTGAGTTGTCATTGTCCTCTGTAATGTAAAGTCTCTATTGGATCAGATGAGTAGATCCGTCTATAATCATAGAAGCAGGCAGAACATAGTTTCCTCTCTAGGTATTTATATCCTGCAGCAGGGAGGGTATCTCCCCTCTCCCTGGGCCTGAGCCTGGGTATGGGGAAGTGATCTACACACCAGAGCCCCTTTGAAAATTCCAACCAGGCCAGTCTCACTTTCCCAATATAACCCACTTGCTGCTGACCACGCCCGTGTAAACAGCCTGTTTGGTCACCCTCTGCCTTAGAGTGTCACGGTTTGACAGTGTGTGGGAGTGTGTAGGTATTTTTGTGGGTGGAGCGAGTCTATTTCTGGCCCTGGGCTTGTGAGTCCTGTTGCTCTCTCATGTTTGAATACTTTTTTTCTTCAGTTCAAATCAATTCGAAAAACGTTTTGTTTGTTCTTTTGAATGGGCACCATGATGAGGGAAGCAGATCCAGTGGGGACAGAGATTGACCTAGGAGACTCTGATGATGAAGACCTTGCCGAAGACCTGGATGATGACCGTGAGGAGCCTCAGCTGCTATGGAAGGCTGAACTGGGGGATGGAATGGATGAAGAGGAGGCTGTGTCCCCGTTAGTTGACGTTAGTGACACCAAGCCCCTGCTGAAAGAAAGAGACCCTAGAGGAGTCAACGACTGTCTGAAGGTATTTCACACAAACATGCATCAATGCATCAACGCAGGCGCTAAGTGCTGACAAGACCGCATTTGTTGTGTTAATTTGCATGACTTCATGAATGAGTTCTTTGTGATTTCTGGATTGTCATCTGAAAGGAGTAATTCTGTCACAATAGTAATATTAGGTGATGTGGGGTCAAGCATATAATCTGTCTTAACCCAATTAGTCAAACCTAATTACTAAAACTAGCAAACAGATCTGAAACATTTTATAGTTCTACAATAATACAGTCTGTGGTTTCTCACAGTTGGTTTTCTATGCTTGTACTGCCCTCTTGTGGACATGTTATTGACTGCACTTATCCATATTTCTTTGAGTGGCGGAAATGTGCAGTAGTTTGAAAGGAAACTGTGGGAACGTCCACCCTGAGACTATGACTCTGCCTTTAGGTGACCTTTGAGGATGTGATAGCGGAGCCGGTGTCAGTGCGTAGCGGAGACAGAGTGTGGATCTGGAGTAATGCCCTGTTCGAGGTCACCAGGGTCTGGATCTACCGGATAGTAACTGTCTTGCTGGCCGTCCCTATATCCATCATCACTGCACTGCTCTTCGCCATCCTCAGCTTCCTACACATATGGTAGGTATATAATATCAGTTCAAGGCCCACTGATAGTATATGAACCATAAATGTTGAAACATGTTGAAATTCTCTCTTCTCTTTTCTTCTCTTGTCTTCCCTTTTCTTCTGTTCCTCCATGTATTCTCTATCTAACTGTGATAGGTTCTTCAGCCCATGCGTCCATTACATCCTTATTATCACATACTGGCTGCAGAGCCTATGGAGCATCGTACTGGACATTGGTGTCCGCCCATTCCTCACTAGTGCTGCAAGGTGCCACAGTGGAATCAGACTTCGCCTGACACAGGAATGAAGGAATGATAGAACTTCACACCCAGATAATAGGAAGAACAGGATTGGGAATATGGGATTGTTTATAACATTACCCTACTATGGAATGCCCTCTGGGGAGACTGTCAGTGCTGGACTAAGCTTTGTAGGATGCTCTAGGGTCCGACCAGGGGCACAACTACAGGCCTTTTGGTGGATCATGGTACCTTACAGCTGAATTGAGATCAGTGTGATTGATCAAGACTGAAGAAAAGTGTTTATCAAGCTCCAACAAGAAGATTGGTTACCTATTTGAGAAGTTGTCACAAGTGAAGGTGAAAAGGAGAATGTGTAAAGGATGCTCAATCATTTAGGGTCAAATTTGTATCTAGTATAAACTGGAAGTGTGCTTTGAAGTGTACTTTTTCCGCATTATGTGATAGCGTTTAGATGATTCACTTGTTTGATGACCACATTTCATATAATTCAGATACGGCACTGGAATAATGTGTTGTCTTTATCAAATCTGACCACGCAGTTCAAAATGTACCTCCACTATTTTTGTTGTATTGCAGAAAATGTCAAGTTTGTCTTCATCTATTCTGATAAAAATGAAATATATCTTAAATAAAGTGTTATAGATTATGATCAATATATCAATATCAGACCTGTTTTCTTACACAAAATTAATCCATTGAAATATCTCTCTTCTTCAAAAGACACACCCTTTTCTGAATATCAATGTTGTACTGAGTACAGAAACTAGATTCAAATAGATGGGTAAAAGAGGCTCTTGTTCATGAATGGTGGTTCAATCCAAATCTTGAATTTATTCATTCACACCCAATCTGCTTGCAGGTGACCTCATTATGTATGATTCGCCTTTCTCATGCTAACATCCAATAGGATGAACTCCTTGGCCCTCCCTTTATCTTCACTTCACAGCTCAGGGTCTGGACGCATCTCTCTTCATCCTGGAAAGACATCTGCCTTCACCAAAATAGTACATGGGCAGTTCAATGAATTCAACAATAGCACAGGCAAACTCACTGTATTTGAAGTGAACCATGTTTCACAAATTAATAATTTTTAGTTGTATTTGTATTTATTACAGATCCCCGTTAGCTGCTACCAAGGTAGCTACTCTTCCTGGGGATTGGCAAAATTAAGGCAGTTATGTAATTTTAAAAACATTACAATACATTCATAACATATTTCACAACACACTAAGTGTGTACCCTCAGGCCCCTACTCCACTACTACATATCTACAACCCCAATTTGCATGTGTACGTGTGCGTATAGTGCGTATGTTATCATGTGTGTCAATGCATGTGTCTGTGCCTATTTTGTTTTGCTTCGCAATCCCCGCTGTTCCACAAGGTGTATTTTAATCTGTTTTTTAAATCTGATTCTACTGCCCGCATCAGTTACCTGATGTGGAATAGAGTTCCATGTAGTTTTCACTCTATGTAGTACTCTGCGCCTCCCATGGTCTGTTCTGGACTTGGAAGAGACCTCTGGTGGCATGTCTTGTGGGGTATGCATGGGTGTCTGAGCTGTGTGCTAGTAATTTAAACAGACAGCTCAGTGCTTTCAACATGTAAATACCTCTCACAAATACAAGTAGTGATGAAGTCAATCTCTCCTGCACTTTGAGCCAGGAGAGATTGACATGCATATTATTAATGTTTGCTCTCTGTGTACATCCAAGAGCCAGCCATGCTAACCTGTTCTGAGCCAATTGCAATTTTCCTACGTCCCTCTTTGTGACACCTGACCACACGACTGAACAGTAGTCTAGGTGCGACAAAACTAGTGCCTGTAGGACCTGCCTTGTTGTAGTGCTGTTAAGAAGGTAGAGCAGCACTTTATTATGGACATACTTCTCCCCATCTTAGCTACTTTTGTATCAATATGTTTTGACCATGACAGTTCACAATCCAGGGTTACTCCAAGCAGTTTAGTCACCTCAACTTGCTCAAATGCCACATTATTTATTACAATATTTAGTTGAGGTTTAGGGTTTAGTGAATGATTTGTCCCAAATACAATGCTTTTAGTTTTTGAAATATTTAGGACTAACTTATTCCTTGCCACCCAATCTGAAACTAACTGCAGCTCTTTGTTAAGTGCTGCAGTAATTTCAGTCGCTGTAGTAGCTGACGTGTATAGTGTTGAGTCATTAGTACAGTTAGAAAAAAGTAAGACAGCTGCACTGGGGAATTCCTGTTTCTATTATGTTGGAGAGGCTTTCATTAAAGAACACCTTCTGTGTTCTGTTAGACAGGTAACTCTTTATCCACAATATAGCAGGTGGTGTAAAGCCGTAACACATACATTTTTCCAGCAGCAGACTATGATCAATAATGTCAAAGGCTGCACTGAAGTCTAAAAAAAACAGCCCCCACAATCTTTTTAGAATCAATTTCTCTCAGCTAATCATCTGCCTTTGGTATAAATGCTGTGTATGTTGAATATCCATCCCTATAAGTATACTGAAGGTCTGTTGTCAATTTGTTTACTGTAAAATAGATATGTAACTGGTCAAACAACATTTTTTCCAAAACTTTACTAAGGGTTGGTAACAGGCTGATTGGTCGTACTATTCTTAGGTAGTGGAATTACTTTTGCTTCCCTCCAGGCTTTAGGGCACACCATTTCTAGCAGACCTAAATGTAAGATATTTCAAATAGGAGTGGCAATATTGTCAGCTATTATCCTCAGTAATTTTCCATCCAAGTTGTCAGACCCCGGTGGCTTGTCATTATGGATAGACAACAATCATTTTTTCAACTCTTCCACACTCACTTTACAGAATTCAACATTACAATACTTGTCTTTCATAATTTGGTCAGATATACTTGGATGTGTAGTGTCAGTGTTTGTTGCTGGCATGTCATGTCTAAGTTTGCTAATCTTGTCTGTTGAAAAATTATTAAAGTAGTTGTCAAAATCAGTCAGTTTTATGATGAATGAGCCATCTGATTCAATGAGTGTGTCACGCCCTGACCTTAAAGATCCTTTATTCTCTATTTTGGTTAGGTCGGGGTGTGACTCGGGTGGGCATTCTAGTTGCTTTATTTCTAGGTTGGCTTGGTATGGTTCCTAATCAGAGGCAGCTGTCTCTGATTGGGGATCATATTTAGGCAGCTTTTCCCACCTGTTTGTTGTGGGATCTTGTTTGTGTATAGTTGCTTGAGCACTGCACTTTCGTTTCTTTCTTCTTTATTTATTTTTTTGCCGGTTCACGTTAACTTCTTTGGGGGAGGGGGCAGTATTTTCACGTCCGGATGAAAAGCATGCCCAGAGTAAAGTGCCTGCTTCTCAGGCCCAGATGCTAGGATATGCATATTATTAGTAGATTTGGATAGAAACCAAGTTTCTACAACTGTTTGAATGATGTCTGTGAGTATAACAGACAGGCAAAAACCATGTGGCCATGTGCTCAGTCAGGCGTGCGCCGGTGAGAGTTAGCTCCGTTCCTTTTCATTTCTACAGACAAAGGAATTCTCCGGTTGAAACATTATTGAAGTTTATGATAAAAACATCCTAAAGATTTATTATATACATTGTTTGACATGTTTCTACGAACTGTAATTTAACTTTTTGGACTTTGTCTGGACCTAGTGCCTGCGCATTTGGATTACTGTACTAAATGCACAAACAAAAAGAAGGTATTTGGACATAAATTATGGACTTTATCGAACAAAACTAAATTGTGGAACTGGGATTCCCGGGAGTGCATTCTGATGAAGATCAACGGTAAGTGAATATTTATAATGCTATTTTTGACTTTTGTTGACTCCATAACATGGCAGGTATCTGTTTTGCTTGTTTTGGTCTCTGAGCGCTGTACTCAGATTACTCCATGGTGTGCTTCTTCTGTAAAGCTTTTTTAAAATCTGACACAGAAGGTTGCATTAAGGAGAAGTTTATCTTCAATCCCATGCATAACAGTTGTATTTTCATCAACATTTATGATGAGTATTTCTGTAAATTGACGTAGCTCTCTGCACTTTCACAGGATGTTTTGGAGGCAAAACATAACAACGTGCCAATGTAAACAGAGGTTGTTGGATATAAATATGAACTTTATCAAACAAAACATACATGTACTGTGTAACATGAAGTCCTATGAGTGCCATCTGATAAAGATCATCAAAGGTTAGTGATTCATTTTATCTATATTGCTGCTTCTTGTGACTCCTCTCTTTGGCTGGAAAAATGTCTGTGTTTTTGTGACTAGGTACTGACCTAACATAATCGCATGCTGTGCTTTTGTCGTAAAGCCTTTTTGAAATCGGACACTGTGGCGTGATTAACAAGAAGTTTAAAATGGTGTATAATACATGTATGTTTGAGGAATTTTATTTATGAGATTTCTGTTGTTTGAATTTGGCGCTCTGCACTTTCACTGGATGTTGGTCAGGTGGGACGTTAGCGTCCCACGTACCCTAGAGAGGTTAAATAAAGATGAACCCAAACCACACTGCATTTTGGTCTGATTCTTACAACAACGATCGTGTCAGAAGATCCCACCACCCACGGACCAAGCAGCATGCCCAGGAGGAGCAGGGATCCTGGGAGTGGAGGACATCCTGGACTTGGGACGAAATATTGGCAGGAGACAAAAGCCTGCCATGGAAGCAGGCAGAAGCAGCAAAGGAGGGACAGCGACGACACCAGGGTTCGCGGCCACGACGTAGGCCCAAGAAGCAGCCTCAAAACAATTTGGGGGCGGCACACGGGGTGGTCGGGGCACAAGAGGTGGTCGGCGACGCTGAGTCAGAGACCATGGAGGAAGAGTTGGATAGATTGAGAGAGGGTGAACAGAGGGGTGAGATGGAGACCTTCGAGGAGTGGTTGGCGAAATGTGAAGAGAGTGAAGCGGAAGAGCTGTTGGTTTGGCTGGAGAGTCAAGACAGGAAGAGCGTGTTAGCTGTCCGACGCCTCCTGTGCCAGCTCTCCGCACTCGCTTTGAGGAGAGTGTCATCGTTACGGTACAATGTGTGCCGGTTTTCCGCACCGTGTCTCCAGTGCGCCTCCACAGCCCGGTACATCCTGTGCCATCTCCCTGCACTTGCCGTGCGATGGTTGTCATCTGTCCAGGACACGTTGTGCCAGCTCTACGCTCCAGACCTCCAGGGCACCTCCACGGCCAGGTACGTCCTACGCCGGTTCTAAGCACCATGGCTCCAGTGCGCCTCCACAGCCCGGTATGTCCTGTGCCAGCTCCCCGCTCTTGCCGTGCGAAGGTTGTCATCTGTCCAGGACACGTTGTGCCAGTTTTACGCTCCAGATCTACAGTGCCCCTCCACGGCCCATCCCTCTCAACCATACCATTTTTCAATTCTTTATCAATCCACGGGGATTTAACAGTTTGTACAGTCATTTTCTAATTAGGTGCATGCTTATTAGTAACCAGGGAAAAGCTATTTCATATGTGTCAAGTGCAATGTCTGTTTGCTCCTCATTACACACCATGGACCAACAAATATTCGTAACATCAACAACATAGGAATCACTACAAAACTTATTGTATGACCTTTTATACACTAAATTAGGCACAGCCTTTGGGACTTTGGTTTTCCTAAATATAGCTACTATATTCTGATCATTGCTTTCAAGAACATTTCTGCAGCATTAGTAAAGATCTGATCAAGACATGTTGATTCCATTCCTGTGCTGTTTGTAACTACCCTGGTAGGTTGACTGATAACCTGGCACTGGTTACAGTTTGAAGTATTTTCTTGAGTGGGCAGCTTAATGAAAGCCAGTCAATATATAAATCACCCAGAAAATATACCTCTCTGTTGATATCACATACATTATCAAGCATTTCACACATGTTATCCAGATAGCACTTGGTGGTCTATAGCAGCCTACCACAAGAATGGGCTTTAGGTGAGGCAGATAAACCTGTAGCCATATTACTTCAGCAGTACTGAACACGTGATCCTCTTTAATCTTCACAGGAATGTGGTTCTGAATATAAACAGCAACACCTCCACCACTGGCATTTCTGTATTTTATGTAAATGTTATAACGTTGTATTGCTACTACTTTCATCAAAGGTATTGTCTAAGGGGGTCTCACAGATAGTCAGAATATGAATCTCATCTGTTACTAGCAAGTTATTACATTTCACGAACCTTGTTTCTTAAGCTGCATATGATTACAACATAATGGTAGTGATTAACTGATCTGGGCTTGGGTCATTGATAAGTCATTGTCTCAATGCAGCCTTATAAGGCTATGAAAGGATCCAGGGACCCAAATGATTTGGGTGGATCCCATCCTCATAAAATTTGTTTTGTTTCCAAAAGGTATCGAAATTGTCAACAAAAGTTACACCCATTGAGCTGCAATAATCACGTAAGGCAGTGAAGAGAGAGATTCCTGCTAAAACATACAAAGCCACGATTCAGAGAGGGCACAGGGCCAGATATGATAGGTATTTTATTAGTGTCTAGCAGAGAGTCAATCAACTCTTTGAAATTCAGTTTCAGCTGGTGAGAATTGCCTTTCATAATGTCATTAAAACTCACTACAATAGAATCGATGTCCATGTCTTGGTGTAGTACATTTGGAAGCAGCATAGTAATGTCATTTACTTGAGCTCTGGGAGAGGACATTGTTTTTGCACCAGGGAACAGTCACATTTCTTACCATAGATCTGCCCAAAATCAGAGCTGGAGAGAAGGACAAGGAAATCAACTCCCACGTTTCACAGGATGGTGCAGGCCTCAGACAGATGGAGAAACCCCGCTCGATCCAGAGCAGGGACGGAAGGTTGCAGACATCGACTTCGAATTGGTGGAGAAGGAGTAGGAGTAGGCACAACTGCCTCAGACACAGGTACCCCACAGCAACGAAGGTGCAAGCTCCAGGGCGGCAAAACTATTTGTTGTTTGTATCCACTCCAGGACTCTCGTTTGGAGTCTAGACTGCTTTGCGTGAGGCCGCTGTCTTCGGCTTCCACAGCTCTTGACATGCGACCATCGTTGATCGCCAGGCTCCTCTTACTGTGCTCCTTCGACTCCGCTATCAGATGGGGGAGAAGAGGCAGGAGATGGCTCGTCAGGCGAACCAACTCTGGACAACACCAGCCAGTCAGATAACGACAAACGACAAGACAGCGATGCGTCCAACATGCGTGAAAGGCATCGAGCCGCTGGTGTAGAAAAGGTCAACATTCCACTCTGCGTTTTCAACTATTTCTTACGTAGGCTGTCTACCTGCGTAATCAAGGAAGCCACCTCAAGCCTATAATCCTCGGCAAGCAATCAATTGCCACATTGGAACTCTGAGTGATCCAGTTTGTTCCCGAAACAAAGCATAGTAGATACAGCTCCCATAGGATAACTCATATGAGACTAACTTCGTGAGCATGATGGCTAATGTTAGCAGCTTGCCAAGGTTAGTGGCTCTTTCAAGCAGACTTTAACTTAACAACTAAGCGGGATTCCCGGACAAGCAATAGCAGTCCTTTTTATCATTTTTATTTCACCTTTATTTAACCAGGTAGGCCAGTTGAGAACAAGTTCTCATTTACAACTGCGACCTGGCCAAGATAAAGCAAACCAATTCAACAAAAACAACAACACTGTAACGGCTTTCTTCCTGGGAATTAGAGGCGGACCAAAACGCAGCGTGGTTATAGTTCATGGCTCTTTAATAAGAGACACTTGACATGAACTAACTACAAAACAATAAACGTGAAAACTGAAACAGTCCTAACTGGTGCAGAAAACACAAAGACAGGAAACAACCACAGACAAAACCCAACACAAAACAGGCTACCTAAATATGGTTCCCAATCAGAGACAATGACTAACATCTGCCTCTGATTGAGAACCATATCAGGCCAAACATAGAAATAGACAAACCAGACACACAACATAGAATGCCCACCCAGCTCACATCCTGACCAACCCTAAAACAAGGAAAACACACAATGGTCAAAACATGACAAACACAGAGGTACACATAAACAAACGTACAGTCAATAACACAATAGAAAAATCTATGTACAGTGTGTGCAAATGTAGAAGAGTAGGGAGGTAAGGCAATAAATAGGCCATAAAGGCAAAATAATTACAATTTAGCATTAACGATGGAGTGATAGATGTGCAGATGATTATGTGCAAGTAGAGATACTGGGGTGCAAAAGATCAAGAGGGTAAGTAAAAATAAGGGGATGAGGTAGTTGGGCGTGCTATTTACAGATGGACTGTGTACAGGTACAGTAATCGGTAAGCTGCTCTGCCAGCTGATGCTTAAAGTTAGAGAGGGAGATATAAGACTCCAGCTTCAGTGATTTTTGCAATTCGCTCCAGTCATTGGCAGCAGAGAACTGGAAGGAAAGGCGGCAAAAAGTAGTGTTGGCTTTGGGGATGACCAGTGAAATATACCCGCTGGAGCACGTGCTACGGGAGGTGCTGCTATGGTGACCAGTGAGCTGAGATAAGGTGTGGCTTTACCTAGCAAAGACTTATAGATGACCTGGGGCCAGTGAGTTTGGCAACGAATATGTAGTGAGGGACAGCCAACGAGAGCATACAGGTCGCAGTGGTGGGTGGTATATGGGGCTTTGGTGACAAAACGGATGGCACTGTGTTAGACTACATCCAGTTTCCTGAGTAGAGTGTTGGAGGCTATTTTGTAAACAACATCGCCGAAGTAAAGGATTGGTAGGATAGTCAGTTTTACGAGGGTATGTTTGGCAGCATGAGTGGAGGAGATTTTGTTGTGAGATGCTTAATGTGAGTCTGGAAGGAGAGTCTACAGTCTAACCAGACACCTAGGTATTTGTAGTTGTCCACATATTCTAAGTCAGAACCATCCAGAGTAGTGATGCTAGGTGGGCGGAAAGGTGCGGGCAGCAATTGGTTGGAGAGCATGCACTTAGCTTTACTAGCATTTAAAAGCAGTTGGAGGCAACGGAAGGAGTGTTGTATGGCATTGAAAGTCGTTTGGAGGTTTGTTAGCACAGTGTCCAAAGAAGGTATATGTATACAGAATGGTGTCGTCTACGTAGATGTGGATCAGAGAATCAACAGCAGCAAGAGTGACTTCATTGATATATACAGAGAAAAGATTCGGCCCGAGAATTGAACCCTGTGGCACCCCCATAGAGACTGCCAGAGGTCCGGACAAAAAGCCCTCCGATTTGACACACTGAACTCTATCTGTGAAGTAGTTGGTGAACTAGGCGAGGCAGTCATTTGAGAAGCCAAGGCTGTTGAGTCTGCCGATAGGAATGTGGTGATTGACAGAGTAGAAAGCCTTGGCCTGGTCAATGAAGATGACTGCACAGTACTGTCTTTTATCAATGGCGATTATCATATCGTTTAGGACCTCGAGCGTGGCTGAGATGCACTCATTACCAGCTCGGAAACCAGATTGCATAGTGGAGAAGGTACGGTGGGATTTGAAATTGTCTGTGATTTGTTTGTTAACTTGGCTTTCGAAGATTTTAGAAAGGCAGGGCAGGATGGATATAGTTCTATAACAGTTTGGGTCTAGAATGTCTCCCCATTTGAAGAGGGGGATGACTACGGCAGCTATCCAATCTTTGGGGATCTCAGACCATTTCGAAGGTTGAACAGACTAGTAATATGGGTTGCAACAATCTAGCCCAGCTGATTTGTAGGAATCCATATTTTGCAGCTCTTTCAGAATATCAGCTGTCTGGATTTGGCTGAAGGAGAAGCGGGGAAGAGGGGGGGGCCTGGGCAAGTAGCAGCAGGGGGTGCTGAGATGTAGGCCGGGGTAGGGATAGCCAGGTAGAAAGCATGGCCAGCCTTAGGAAAATGCTTATTGAAATTATCGATTATCGTAGATTTATCGGTAGTGACAGTGTTTCCTAGACTCAGTAAAATGGGCAGCTGGGAGAGGATGCTCTTTTTCTCCATGGACTTTACAGTGTCCCAAACATTTTGGAATTAGTGCTACGGGATGCAAATTTCTATTTGAAAAAGCTTTTCTTCGCTTTCCTAACTAACTGAGTATATTGGTTCCTGACTTACCTGAAAAGTTGCTAATTGCTAATGCCCCAGGATGTCAAGGGCAGTCAAGTCTGGGGTGAACCCAGGGCTATACCTGTTCTTAGTTCTACATTTTTTGAATGGGGCATGCTTATTTAAGATGGTGAGGAAAGCACTTTTAAAGAGCAACCAGGAATCCTCTACTGACGGAATGAGGTCAATATCCTTCCAGGATACCCGGGCCAGGTCGATTAGAAAGGCCTGCTCGCTGAAGTGTTTTAGGGAGCGTTTGACTGTGATGAGGGGTGCTCGTTTGACCGCGGACCCATTACGCACACAGTCAATGAGGAAGTGATTGCTGAGATCCTGGTTGAAGACAGCAGAGGTGTATTTAGAGGGCAAGTTGGTTAGTATGATATCTAAGAGGTTGTGTCAGGATTTGGCCAGGGTTGTTCCGGGTTTTGGTCAGTAGATGCCCCCATTGTGCTTTTTGTCCCTATGTTTTTCCCTTGATCCCCATTATTATTTGCACCTGTGTCTCGTTTCCCCTTATTGTATTTAAACCCTTTGTTTCCCTCAGTTCTGTGCTCTGTGTTTGTATGCTAGCACCCTGCCCTAGTGTTCTGTGTGCTCTTGTCGATTCCGGGTGACGTTCTTGTGGTATTCTGTTTTTTGTTTTCGTTTATTTTTGGTGAGTTTCTTTTGAGGTCTTTTTGTGTTTTACCTACCACCTTTTGGATTTGCCATTTTTTGTATTTTAGGATTTTTTCTTTATTAAATACACCGTCTTAAGTACTGCTGTGTCTGCCTCATCTTCTGGGTTCTGCTGTCTATTCGTGGCTCAGTTGGTTAAGTGACTGTTTCTCACTCCGGAGACCCAGGTTCGAAACCGGGTTCTGACAGAAACACAGAGCCAAAAATGAACCCAGAGGCAGCCAGTTCCCAGGACCTTTTTGCCACGCTGTCCCACCACCAGGAGACTGTCCAACGCCACGAAGCCACCCTGGTTCAGCAAGAGGCCTTAATGGCTAGACATTCTCATCTTCTGTCGGAGATGCTGACTTCCATTAAGCAAATATCTGATCGACTTACCCCGGCAACAGTTCCCGTCCCAGTACCTCAAGTTCACGTACCCATGGCAGTTAACCCCCTGGCTGAACCTCGTCTTCCACCTCCCCAACGGTTCTCAGGTGATCCAAGTGCTTGTAAAGGGTTTCTCACTCAATGTTCTCTCTCCTTTGAGCTGCAACCCTCGTCGTTTCCCACCGACCGGTCTAAGATCGCATATATCATCACCCTGCTGTCGGAAAAAGCCCTGGCCTGGGCTACTGCTGTGTGGGATGCCCATAGTTCCTGCTGTGCCAGCTACTCTGCCTTTGCTGAGGAATTCAAACGAGTGTTTCAAGGCCCAAGCAGTGGTTCTGACTCAGCCAAACAGCTCCTGACTCTCCATCAAGGTTGGCGCAGCGTGACGGACTATGCCATCCAGTTCCGCACGGTGGCAGCAGCGAGTGGCTGGAACAACGAGGCGCTCACGGTGTGCTTTCTGAAAGGCCTTTCCGACACTATCCAAGATGAACTGGCCACTCGGGAACCACCGGACAATCTCGAGTCCCTGATCAAGTTGGCCTCACGCATTGACCAGCGTCTGAGAGAGAGAGAACTCAACCGTAGACCTCTAGCCCCTATCAGTCCCAGCTCCGAGTCCCCACCTTTATCATCGCTGGCTCCACCGGAACCCATGCAGATTGGACGCATCTCCCAGGCTGAGAGAGACCGCCGGATGAGGGAGCGACGCTGTCTATATTGCGGCAAACCGGGCCATTTCCGTTCCACGTGTCCCGGGCTCCAGGGAAACGCTCTGTCCCGTACAGACCGGGGGAACTGTAACGGGAAACATAACCTCCTCCCATCCGTCCAACTCCCGTCTGCTCATTCCAGTCACCCTCTCCTGGGACAACCACAAGCTTCACCTTCAAGCCTTGGTAGACTCTGGAGCCGCAGGTAACTTCATGGATGGTGTCTGGGCGAAGGAGAATGGCGTTCCCTCTGAACCTCTAAGTGACCCCATGAGGGTTACTACATTGGATGGAAGCCCTTTGGGATCTGGACTTGTCACTCATGTCACTACCTCCTTGAGACTTTCAGTTTCACAACACCAGGAATTGATGAACTTTCATTTGATCTCCTGTTCCGAGTTCCCTCTCGTCCTTGGATACCCCTGGCTTCACAGCCATAACCCTCACATCGACTGGTCTGTGGGCACTATCAAGCAGTGGGGTCCTACGTGCCAAGCTACTTGTATTTTCCAGAATTCCCGAGTTCTACTCCCGAGTCTTTAGAATCCATCGACCTGACCCGAGTTCCCGAGTGTTACCATGACCTCAAACTGGTGTTTAGCAAACAGAGGGCCACCATGCTACCACCCCATAGATCTTACGATTGCCCCATCGACCTGTTTCCGGGCACTTGCCCCCCAGGGGTCGGATCTTTTCCCTATCTCCACCCGAACGAGCTGCTATGGATACCTACATCAAGGACTCTCTGGAAGCAGGCCTCATGCGTCCATCTACCTCCCCGGCGGGAGCAGGGTTTTTCTTTGTGGCCAAGAAAGATGGTGGATTACGTCCTTGCATCGACTACCGGGGACTCAATGACATAACCGTCCGTAACCGTTACCCGCTACCCCTTATGGCCACAGCCTTCGAGCTGCTCCAGGAAGCAGTTGTTTTCACTAAGCTTGACCTGCGGAACGCATACCATCTTGTGCGGATCAGACCTGGTGACGAGTGGAAGACCGCTTTCAACACGCCTACTGGTCACTATGAATACTTGGTGATGCCCTTCGGCCTGACCAACGCCCCAGCGGTGTTCCAGCGCTCATAAACGATGTGCTTAGGGATATGCTTAACATATTTGTGTTCGTTTACTTGGATGACATCCTCATCTTTTCGAGCTCCCTTCAAGAACACACTAAGCATGTCAGACAAGTACTCAAACGCCTCCTGGACAGCCATCTGTACGTTAAGCCGGAAAAATGTGAATTTCATTCATCCCGAGTACAATTCCTGGGATTTGTAGTGGAACCCGGTCGAGTCCAAATGGACCCTAGGAAGGTAGGGGCGGTAGCGGATTGGCCCACCCCCAAATCCGTTAAGGATGTTCAGCGTTTCCTGGGCTTTACAAACTTTTACCGCAAGTTCATCAAGAACTTCAGTTTGGTGACAGCTCCTCTCTCAGCTTTAACCAAAGGTGGCAATGCAAGGTTTTTTTGGGGAAGAGAAGCTGAGACGGCCTTCCAAGGACTCAAGCAGCGCATCCTCTCTGCTCCCATCCTGATACTACCGACTACGGATGAACCATTTGTGGTGGAGGTAGACGCATCAGAGGTTGGTGTTGGAGCTGTCCTGTCTCAGAGGGTGAAGACAAGAAGCTTCATCCGTGCGCTTTCTTCTCACACCGGCTTACCCCGACTGAGAGGAACTACGATGTGGGGGATCGTGAACTCCTAGCGGTTAAGATGGCATTGAAGGAATGGAGACACTGGCTCGAGGGGGCTTCTCACCCGTTTCAAGTGCTTACGGACCACAAAAATCTGGAGTATATCCAGCAGGCGAAGCGATTGAACTCTAGACAAGCTAGATGGTCTCTTTTCTTCAATCGATTCCAGTTTATCCTCACCTATCGGCCTTGGTCGAAGAATCTCAAACCGGATGCCCTGTCCCGAGTCTACGCTCCTGCCATTCGAGATGACACGGACATGTCTGTCCTTCCTGCTGCTAAGATTGTGGCTCCGATCTCGTGGCAAGTTGAGGATACCGTGAGACGTGCTCAAGCTAGCGAACCGGACCCTAAAGGAGGCCCTGCCAATCGGTTGTTTGTCCCCAAGGCAGTGAGGACTCAGGTCCTTCTGTGGGGGCACTCCTCTCGCCTCACCTGTCATCCGGGCGTAGGTCGCACCTTGGAGTTCATCCAGCGTAAGTTCTGGTGGCCTACCATAAGAGAAGACGTTGCCACTTTCGTCAATGCCTGCCCCGTGTGCTGCCAGGGCAAATCTTCTCACCTCCGCCCTCAAGGACTCCTTCACCCTTTACCTGTTCCCCACAGACCCTGGTCCCATATCTCATTGGACTTTATTACTGGACTTCCTCCATCCCATGGCAATACTACTATCCTAGTCATAATCGACAGGTTTTCAAAGGCGGCCAGGTTCGTCCCTCTGACTAAGTTACCTTCTGCCAAGGAAACGGCTGAGTTGGTAATTAATCATGTGTTCCGAGTCTTCGGCATTCCTCAAGATGTGGTTTCTGACAGAGGTCCCCAGTTCGCCTCAAGGTTTTGGAAGGCCTTCTGCCAACTCATGGGGGCTTCTGCCAGTCTATCTTCAGGGTACCATCCGGAGTCCAACGGCCAAACAGAGAGGATGAATCAAGAGCTGGAAACCACCCTCCGATGTATGACTCGTGACAACCCGTCCACATGGTCATCCTTTATTGTTTGGGCCGAATACGCGCACAACACCTTGCGCTCCTCCTCCACTGGTATGTCCCCGCACGAGTGTCAGTTTGGCTATGCTCCTCCATTGTTCCCGGACCAGGAGGCAGAAGTCAGAGTGCCTTCAGCCTTGAGGTTCGTCAGACGCTGTCGGCTTATGTGGAGGAAGACCCGTCTTAATCTGATGCGTTCCTCACAGAGGTATCAACAACAAGCCAACAGACGTCGCCGTCCCGGGCCTACCCTGCGCCCCGGCCAGAGAGTCTGGCTCTCCACAAGAGACTTACCTCTACGGGTGGAGTCTCGCAAGCTGTCCCAAAAATACATCGGTCCCTTCAAGGTTGCCAGGAGAGTTAACCCAGTTTCTTATCGCCTACACTTACCCAGATCCCTTAAGATTAATCCCACATTTCATGTGTCATTGTTAAAACCTGTTGTTTTTCTCCCCTTGTCCCGGCAGACAGACCTCCCCCTCCGCCTCGTGTCATTGGAGGCCAGCCGGCTTATACCGTCCACCGGATACTGGATTCCCGCCGGGTGCAGCGGTCCTGGCAGTATCTGGTGGACTGGGAAGGCTACGGTCCTGAGGAGCGCTCCTGGGTTCCTGCCAAAGACATCCTGGACCCTGACCTCATTCGTCAGTTCAGGGTTCTCCACCCTGAGAGAGCTGGTAGGAACGTCAGGAGCCATTCCTAGGGGGGGGATTCTGTCAGGATTTGGCCAGGGTTGTTCCGGGTTTTGGTCAGTAGATGCCCCCATTGTGCTTTTTGTCCCTATGTTTTTCCCTTGATCCCCATTATTATTTGCACCTGTGTCTCGTTTTTCCCCTGATTGTATTTAAACCCTTTGTTTCCCTCAGTTCTGTGCTCTGTGTTTGTATGTTAGCACCCTGCCCTAGTGTTCTGTGTGCTCTTGTCGATTCCGGGTGACGTTCTTGTGGTATTCTGTTTTTTGTTTTCGTTTATTTTTGGTGAGTTTCTTTTGAGGTCTTTTTGTGTTTTACCTACCACCTTTTGGATTTGCCATTTTTTGTATTTTAGGATTTTTTCTTTATTAAATACACCGTCTTAAGTACTGCTGTGTCTGCCTCATCTTCTGGGTTCTGCTGTCTATTCGTGGCTCAGTTGGTTAAGTGACTGTTTCTCACTCCGGAGACCCAGGTTCGAAACCGGGTTCTGACAGGTTGCCCATGGTTACGGATTTAGGGTGGTACCTGGTAGGTTCCTTGATAATTTGTGTGAGATTGAGGGCATCTAGCTTAGATTGTAGGACGGCCAGGGTGTTAAGCATCTGCCATTTTAGGTCACCTAACAAACTCTGAAGATAGATGGGGGGCAATCAATTCACATATGGTGTCCAGGGCACAGCTGGGGATGAAGGGGTCTATAACATGCGGCTACAGTGAGAGTCTTGTTTCTGGAAAGGTGAATTTTTAATAGTAGAAGCTTGAGTTGTTTGGGCACAGACCTGGATAGTATGACAGAACTCTGCAGACTATCTCTGCAGTAGATTGCAATTCCGCCCTCTTTGGCAGTTGTATCTTGTGGGAAAATGTTTTAGTTAGTGATGGAAATTTCAGGATTTTTGGTGGCCTTCCTAAGCCAGGCTTCAGACAAGGTTGGGACATTCAGGTTGGCAGAGTGTGCTAAAGCAGTGAATAGAGCAAACTTAGGGAGCAGGCTTCTAATGTTAACATGCATGAAATGAAGGATTTTATGGTTACAGAAGTCAACAAATGAGAGCGCCTGGGGAATGGGAGTGGTGCTGGGGGCTGCAGGGCCCGGGTTAACCTTTACGTCACCAGATAAACAGAGTAAGATAAGGGTACGGCTAAAGGCTATAAGAACTGGTCGTCTAGTGCGTTCAGAACAGAGAGTAAAATAAGTAGATTTCTCTGCGCAGAATAATACATTCAAGGCATAATGTACAGACAAGGGTATGGTAGGATGTGAGTACAGTGGAGGTAAATCTAGGTATTGAGTGACAATGAGAGAGGTTTTGTCTCTAGAGGCACCATTTAAGCCAGGTGAGGTATGTGTGGGGGGGGGTGAAACAAAAGGGCTAGCTAAGGCATATTAAGCAGGGCTGGAGGCTCTACAGTGAAATAATACAATAATCACTAACCAAAACAGCAATAGACAAGGCATATTGACATGTGGCATGTGTAGCTGAGTGATCATAGGGTCCAGTGAGTAGCAATAGATGAGTCAGGGAGCCAATTCAGTAGTCGCTAATATGCTAGGCGAGCTGGAGACACGGCAATTCAGACAGCTGGCGGGCCAGGGATAGCAGATGGGTCTCCGGGGACGTCGCAACGGAAGAGCCTGTTGAGACCACCTCGGACGGTTACGTCGGCAGACAAGTCGTGATGGATCGGTGGGGCTCCGTGTCGGCAGTAAAGGGTCCAGGCCAATTGGCAAAAGATGTATTGTAGCCCAAGAATTGGCTGATGGACCTCTTCGGCTAGAGACGGGCCTAGCTCGAGGCAAACTGGTGCTTGCTTCGGGACAGAGACATTAGCCAGGAGTAGCCACTCAGATAGCAGCTAGCTAGCTGTGATGTTCCTGTGTAAAGGTTCAGCGCTTGCTGTAGGAATCCGGAGATGTGGTAGAGAAAAACCAGTCCGATATGCTCTGGGTTGATATCGCGCTGTGCAGACTGGCAGGAATTGACTGGGCTGAGGATGGCTGATGTCCGAGTTAACGGTGATGACCGCTAGCAGTGGCTAACTGACCACTAGCTAGTAGCTAGTTAGCTGACTAGCTCTGATGGGGGTTCCGGTTCTAAAGTATAACAAATAGCAGATCCGTACCACATTGGGTGAGGCGGATAGCAGGAGAGGATGTTCAGAAATTGAGATTACGTAGCCGGAGTCCATGCAAAAACAAGTTTGAATGTGGTTGGTTTGAATGTGTTTTGCTTGACAATACTGTCCCTGGTAGGCCGTCCTTGTAAAATAAGCATTTGTTCTTAACTGACCGAGCCTAGTTAAATAAAGGTTAAATTTAAAAAATACCAAAATTAGCTGCAATACTCCAGACCTCCTCTATGAGGAGAGGAGGTTGTACTGTACTGATGTTAGCATAAAAAGGCTTGATTTTACATAATCAGATAAGCATGGAGGTGAAGGAATAAATCAAACATTTTGTTATACGGTACCACTTTTAAAAAACAAAGCAAAATATCATGTTACCCAACCCCATGGATATTATAATCAAGCGAAAGGGGAAACTGTGATTGAAATAAAGCTGATATATTGTTGTTGTTGTTGTAAAGTCATCCTACCATTTTATAACTGTATACTGCAATGGCGATGAAAAGAGTGTCACTTAATTAATGACATGGTTGCTGTGGAAACACAGGCAGATATTCATGGTATATTCCATCAGCAGCAGCATGCTACATCTCCTGCCAAGTTGTGTTTTAAATTTATGGAGTTAATGTTAGAAGGGAAATAATTGTTATGATGTTTATCACCACACTCTGCTCTCAACTGAAGGTGTAGGAGTCAATGTATCATACTGCATAGGCCTACATGTCAGTCTCAGATCGTTGCACAGTTCTCTGTCCCAGCAGCAGATCCACCCGCTCAGACATATACTACAAGTCTCTCCATAGAGGGAATAACCAGAACATATCTTGGTAGTGTATCACAAGGCACTATGAATAGATGCCTCATAGAAAGTGTCAAGTTTCAAGTTTTCATAGTTGTATGGGATACGCATGGTATACACCGTCCTCTGAAATGATTACTTGCAGGTTCGTTCGCATCAACGCAACAACAATAAGAAATACGAAAAGACAAGAATATGAACAAAAAGTAAATGGCACAGTAGAATTGAATAAACATTTTAGCATGAGTATCATACATTGAATGTCACACCCGTGTGTGTGTGTTTACAATATATTGTCCACACAGCATATGTAGGAAAGTGGACAGGCAAAGCATTCAACCAAAATGTGTCTTCCACATTTAACCCAACCCCTCTGAATCAGAGAAGTGGGGCTGACTTAGTCAATGTTCAAGGAGCTACACTCTTAACTGCTAGGCTACCTGCTGCCCCTGTAGTCTATGTGTGTTTGTGTGTTTATGCTATTCTATGGCTACAGTGGCTACAGTCTGACAGGACATCTAGGGGCTGTCAGTAGTTGCAGCTGCCTGCTGGGTGCTGCTGGGATTCCAGGAGTGACATCACGTGATTGGTGATCCAGAAGCCTGGGCACAGCCACTCCCTGTCTCACTCCCCACTCTGCCCCTTTGACTACTACATCTACTACTGCCCAGCTCCAGGATAGGTAACAGCCCTGCTCAGACCACTCTTCTCAGACCTCTGTACTCTTCCAGGACCTGGGCCCTGCCTTGTACCTCTCTGCCCCCCTCCTCTGACTATCCTATGACCGTGACCATGGCTGACATCAACAACGGTTATGAACAGAAGTTCCAGACGGACAGACATCATAAAGAGATTGACCTGATCAACAGAGACCCCAAGCAAGTCAACGAGGATGTAGTGAAGGTAGGCTACATTACGTGTGCGTGCGTGCGTGTGGGCACCAGATAGTTAAGTATGGGCCCATTGAAGTATTGTCGCCCCCCGGACTGGACTTGGAAATGCATTTTTTTGTGTCAGTGACAGAGCTTCTGGTTTTGCAATTTGTTGTCTCATTGAATAGAGGGTTCCGAGTGAGGTTGGAAGGAGAAGGACTGGAATCACTCTGTTATATGCGCACATTGGTCTATGTTAATGATTTATTCAGCTATTATTTATTGCTCGTGCTATGGAGTAGCCAGGTGGATATCTTGAGCTGGCAGTGTATCCTTTGGGTTATGATTGTGCCCCATCAAAATGTTCCCTGAAATAGCCTGTATTCCTATAGCGTTTTACCAGCCCAGCTACAGATAGTAGCTCTATTTCTGGGAAGGCCAATGTAAGGGCGTGAGATGCAGTTAAACATGTTTATCTGCCAATACTGCCATCATTGAATTTGTTCTAATCTCGTTATTTTAACATAATGTCTTTGATGGTTTTCTGTGGTATTCTTTGATTTGCTCATTAAGCATTGGCCAGGCCGCAGTTGCAAATGAGAACTTGTTCTCAACTAGCCTACCTGGTTAAATAAAGGTGAAATAAAATGAAAAAATTCAGCCTTTGTGGTTTTTAAAGCACACATGGGCCTCTGTATAGATATACAGTAAGTGTATTCATAAGTACCGTTAGTGATATCAGATACTGTTCCATTAATTAGATCTGTGACTTTAAAATAGGCAGGATGTTAGAAAGAGAACATCTATGTGTCCATGCGGTGAGAATGTATCCAATTGGCCTGTCTTAAGTGATTTCTTAAAGAAACTGTTCAGTGTCTCCAGATTTCTATGAAATATGACCTAGAATGAATTACCATATAAGTGAAATCATTTTCCTTACAAAAATTGGCAAATATGTATGTTAAAAAGCTTCTCCTGTGTTGGATTAATCTGGGCGTACTTCAATAACAGAATGGTGTGGGCATATACTGGTCATTAAAATATTAATACGAGTAGACCGCTGATTGGCCAGCTCATCCTTCTCACGAGGATAACATCATCCTCTGAGGAAATAGCAGACATTTTGAAATGGTCTGTTTGAAATACAAGTTTGAGGTCGGGCTTTTAAAGTGTTGTTTTTTTGTCCTCTAAAATGTATACTTTGGCCACAAATATGAGTATAGGATGAGTAAAAACTATTTCTGTTTGATATTTTCACTGGACAGTTACTTTAAGATATTTGCTCATTATATAAGTATTTGCATTGGACAGTGAGAGGTTTCACACAATATAATAATGGTTAAGCAACAGTTTTGCGCAAAAAAATGATTTATCTAAAAGAAGGTCTAGCTGTGGATGGCTGTAGCATGATGTACTACAATACCCATAATGCTTTGTGTAAGACATTAGGTTTTATTTTAGTACAGATGTGCCTGAAGCTTGCATAATGGTGTCTTGTCTAATTGGCATTTGTGTCAGAAGTGGAATCCTGATATCAATTACAATGGCTTCTCTGTCTCCAACTGCAGGTGGACTTTGAGGACGTGATCGCTGAGCCTGACGGGACTCACAGTCTGGACGGGGTGTGGAAGGCCAGTTACACCACCTTCACTGTGTCCAAATACTGGTGCTACCGTATCCTGTCTGCCATTTTGGGGATCCCCATGGCTCTACTGTGGGGCTTCCTATTTGCCTGCCTCTCCTTCTGCCACATCTGGGCTGTGGTGCCGTGCATTAAGAGCTGCATGATAGAGTCCCAGTGTTTCAGCCGTATCTACTCCCTGGCCATACACATCTTCTGCGACCCGCTATTTGAAGCCCTGGGAAAGATATTCTCAAGTGTTCGGGTGGTGCTACAGAAGGATGTGTAAGGTTCAGAAGCATGGGTCAGATTAATAATTGGATAGGGTAGTGATGGTGCTGCACTGTCTACTCTCCTCTCTAAAGTAGGCCACTTCCCTGGCCACATGTCTGGTTGCTGATGCTGGGTCTGAGTCTGACTCCTTTTCAAAAAAGAGCTTGTGATTGATAGAGATTAGTGTGTTCAATCAGAAGACAAAAAGAATAGTGCTCTTAATTTGACCTCTCTTTTGTTGCTGAGAATTGCAAATGTTTAGTGTATTCAAGGTTTAAAATGCCTTCTAAAAAATGTAATTTCCACTTTAAAATGTCAGAATTGACTTTAAAAATGTTTCAAGTTCCTGTTGTTGCAGGATTATTTTCTGCTGTGGCAAACTGCCTTAAAATAAGGTCCTACTGTACATTTGTACATGTAGATGGGGAGTCAATTATGGTCTGTACAACATGGTACACTGCAAAAAACACTCATCCATGATTGATTTAATGGTATTCCATACTTTATTTTACAAACTTTATAAAAAAAAAGATATATTGTGTTTTCTTTTTAGTTATTTTTCACACATTGATTCGACAACAAATGAATTGTTTATTGTTACAGTTAGCTGTTATGTCAGTCTTTAGTGCTAGTTGTGACTTGCCTACAGTACGTAATTGATATAGAAAATATTTAGTGAAAGAATTCCCAGTATGTTAAGGCAAGAGTGAGGCCAGATGGATCTACACACTCATGTCTTAGTACCAATGGGGAACATTATATCTAATTTATCTATTTGTTGAATGACATGGAAATGCAATCTATAGGAACTGACAGCATGTTTATAACAGAAAATAATCTTATGACCCAGAGATGAAATGTATAAAGACGCCACGTTTGGTCTTATTCAACCCAGGTAACCATCAACAAAGGATGAGGAATATTCTGTTATCTGATCCAAAGATACACCATAAAATCCAATTTTAGTTAAAGATTTTAAAATAAAAAAAACAGGAAGGCCCACACACTGTTTATGCTCCAAATTCACTGCTTTATTGACAATGACTGAGTGCTCACATCCTAAAATCTAAACATTTCACCTCACATGACCATTACGCACATGACGCATGGTGGGTGGGGAAACAATTCAATTCACATTTGCGCATAATCACAGAGGTGCATATGGTCATAACGGGTTATATACATACAAATCTGTTCAAGTTCCTACACAACAGTAAAAAAATGAGATTACATTGGAAACTGTTGGAATACCCGCCCATTTGACCAATATGCGCATGACAAGTGGTGGCAGTAGATATAATTAGAGTGACCTATTTCAAAAACAACTTGTGTACCTCTAATAATTTTATATGAATGAGATGGGCACATGTAGTAAATACAGAAAATCTAATATATACATATTTACAAAATCACCAAGTGGAGACAAAGTGTCATCACTCCATGGTACGCTCCAAACATGGACCTGTAAGCACAGATTAAAGGTTATAACCGACCCCCGGGTCATGTTCATTAGGCATCAAATGGGGAAAAAGGATTGAAACACGGGGTGACTACCTGGACTTGTCCAATATGAAACAGTCATTTTAGTTTTTCATTGCAAAACATTTTGCATTGTGTGCCCTAAAGAACACTACCCAGCTTCAGAGTAAATCCACACTTTTTTTTGAAAGACATAAACCTTTTTGGCCACTAGGTAGAACTACATGGAACGTTTTCCAGCCTCTGCATGTTGTTCAATGCTATCTGGCAGGGAGTGACTTGATCTGAATCATAGACATTGAGAGGACTTGAGTAAAACAAGACCTTTACAAACATGACACATTATGCATTAATTCGTTCATTTATTCATTCATTCATTCATACTGACAACAATCTGACTACTTATTAACTTATTTAGTGTGGATGGACCAAGCTCCTCTATCTATGCATTAAGAAGAACAGAAAATTAAGCACACACAAATCCTTTATTTTTTTCTCATACATTAGTGATACATTTATTCTATTTACATTGAAATAAATAATTGATATAAAGGGAATCTTTACTTCCTGAATATATTGTGAACACTGTACGGCAGAGGTCTCCAACAGGTAGATCACTAGCTACCAATTAGCTCTCAGCCCACCTATGAGTACCTCGCCAAGCAATTCTGAAAGTACATGCATTTTTTTAATGTGTTCCATCACAAACTTCCATCATACAATGCTACTATCCAATCAAAGCCAATTTGACATTATCCCACTACTGGTTAGCCTCTATTGCTTGTAAAGCCAATGGTAACACAATATCTACCACTTCATTTCCAGCAATATTTCCCATCTGTACATTTGGTGCGTGCATTTGGCTATCATCCTGTATGTAGCCAGTTATCGATGCTAATGATAACCACCTAGTGGGTAGTTAAATGCAAAGTAGGCTTACTGCTGCAACCTGGTCTCAGAGCATTTTGTTTTATTCTGTACTTAAATCCGGGACACCCCATTTAGTATGATATGTTATGTTTCAAATGGTATTTATTAATTTGTGGATGTATATCACCAATTTCGTATTGTATGTTACGAATTACAATTTGTATTATATGTTACTAATTTGCAAAACATATGATATGTTATGAATTCTAGCTAGGTGGTGAGGTGGCTATCGTCAGCTAGCTTGCTAACATTAGCTAGGCTAGGGGTTAGGGTTAAGTTTATGAGTTATGAGTTAGGTTAAAGGGTTAAGTTTAGGGGAAGGGTTGGCTAAAAGAGTTAAGGTTAGGGGAAGAGTTAGCTAAAAGGGCTAAGGTTAGGGTTATGGTTCGTGGGAAGGGTTGACTAGCATGCTAAGTAATTGCAAAGTAGCTAAAAAGTATTAAGTAGTTGATTCAAACTCACAACCTTTGGGTTGCTAGACGTTCGCTTTATACGCCTACCCCACTTTTGTTGCCTTAAGTAACCATCTGTCTTATGTAACCATACCAAACATAACATACAGTATCATACTAATTTTAGTGTCCCGGATTTACATTTACTATGTTACCTCTAGTCTATAAGACCAGGCTGGCTTACCTGATATAAAGATATTATGACAATTTGCATCAATTGGGTGGCCCTTGTTTTGAAAACTCTGCCATGACATGTGCTGCAGCACTACACTTAACAGGAGAAGATCGCTAGACCAACACATTCCTCTCCTACTTAAAAACAGATACATTGGACATTTTATCTCAAAATCAAATAATTTCTGAGTAACAATTAAGTACAGTGCCTTGCGAAAGTATTCGGCCCCCTTGAACTTTGCGACCTTTTGCCACATTTCAGGCTTCAAACATAAAGATATAAAACTGTATTTTTTTGTGAAGAATCAACAACAAGTGGGACACAATCATGAAGTGGAATGACATTTATTGGATATTTAAAACTTTTTTAACAAATCAAAAACTGAAAAATTGGGCGTGCAAAATTATTCAGCCCTTTTACTTTCAGTGCAGCAAACTCTCTCCAGAAGATCAGTGAGAATCTCTGAATGATCCAATGTTGACCTAAATGACTAATGATGATAAATATAATCCACCTGTGTGTAATCAAGTCTCCGTATAAATGCACCTGCAATGTGATAGTCTCAGAGGTCCGTTAAAAGCGCAGAGAGCATCATGAAAAACAAGGAACACACCAGGCAGGTCCGAGATACTGTTGTGAATAAGTTTAAAGCCGGATTTGGATACAAAACGATTTCCCAAGCTTTAAACATCCCAAGGAGCACTGTGCAAGCGATAATATTGAAATGGAAGGAGTATCAGACCACTGCAAATCTACCAAGACCTGGCCGTCCCTCTGAACTTTCAGCTCATACAAGGAGAAGACTGATCAGAGATGCAGCCAAGAGGCCCATGATCACTCTGGATGAACTGCAGAGATCTACAGCTGAGGTGGGAGACTCTGTCCATAGGACAACAATCAGTCGTATATTGCACAAATCTGGCCTTTATGGAAGAGTGGCAAGAAGAAAGCCATTTCTTAAAGATATCCATAAAAAGTGTCGTTTAAAGTTTGCCACAAGCCACCTGGGAGACACACCAAACATGTGGAAGAAGGTGCTCTGGTCAGATGAAACCAAAATTGAACTTTTTGGCAACAATGCAAAACGTTATGTTTGGCGTAAAAGCAACACAGCTCATCACCCTGAACACACCATACCCACTGTCAAACATGGTGGTGGCAGCATCATGGTTTGGGCCTGCTTTTCTTCGGCAGGGACAGGGAAGATGGTTAAAATTGATGGGAAGATGGATGGAGCCAAATACAGGACCATTCTGGAAGAAAACCTGATGGAGTCTGCAAAAGACCTGAGACTGGGATGGAGATTTGTCTTCCAACAAGACAATGATCCAAAACATAAAGCAAAATCTACAATGGAATGGTTCAAAAATAAAGATATCCAGGTGTTAGAATGGCCAAGTCAAAGTCCAGACCTGAATCCAATCGAGAATCTGTGGAAAGAACTGAAAACTGCTGTTCACAAATGCTCTCCATCCAACCTCACTGAGCTCGAGCTGTTTTGCAAGGAGGAATGGGAAAACATTTCAGTCTATCGATGTGCAAAACTGATAGAGACATACCCAAAGCGACTTACAGCTGTAATCGCAGTAAAAGGTGACGCTACAAAGTATTAACTTAAGGGGGCTGAATAATTTTGCACACCCAATTTTTCAGTTTTTGATTTGTTAAAAAAGTTTGAAATATCCAATAAATGTCGTTCCACTTCATGATTGTGTCCCACTTGTTGTTGATTCTTCACAAAAAATACAGTTTTATATCTTTATGTTTGAAGCCTGAAATGTGGCAAAAGGTCGCAAAGTTCAAGGGGGCCAAATACTTTCGCAAGGCACTGTACTTTGCTGTGATTGTTTCCGAATTAAATATTCAAAAAGAAGGAAAGAAAATAGCTTCTTAACAAAGACCAATTTCTCGAGCAATAATTTAACTAGGACTGTCTAGGAGTGGTCTGAGTGGGGAGGGGAAAACTGAAAATTTGCTGTTATTGACAGAAAGGTTTGGAAATATCTTTCTTATTGGTCTATTAACTAATTGCCTGCATGGTTATGTCACCATGGAAGGTCAAAATAGTCTGAAATTTCAGGTAGTCTTACACATCATTTTCTAAATTTTATCAGGCCCCATTAGAGTTGTTTATAAACCATTATTTTCAAAGGTATATTGACAAAAAAAACACGTCTTGTACACCGAGGAGTAAAACGAATAGCCTATTTAAAAGCTATGAAATTCAATTGTAGCTCGCGACGTTTCATTAAAAAATTAAATAAAGTAGCTCTCACGCTAGAAAAAGTTGGCGAAACCTACTGGAAAGGTGAATGAGCAGATACATATATACACAAAATAACACCTGCGTTGATCTACTGTAATCACCCACACAACAATAAAGTAAAAATATACATGTTGGAGCACATTTCAAAGCATATGCACGTTTATTATTTTACAAAGCTACAGTGTAACTTACATTGCGTCAGAAATTGATCCCTATTCCTCTACACTACATTTTTACCAGAACCCTATACACCCAGGTCAAAAGTAGTGCAATGTATAGGGAAAAAGGTGCAAATTGGGACACACAGCCTTAGATAAATAACAATAAAGTGTCTTTAATATCCCCTCCATGGTTTGAAGATATCGGCAATCTAATCTAACATCTCTCTGTGTAGAGATCAATAACAATGCAATATCCCTGGCTGAGCAGTAAGGTCACCAAGAGAACAGGTTTCATTGTGAAACTTCATTCTATTTCCCATTTTGTTATTGTGGTGACTGAAAGGTCAGCTTGGTGTGTGAATAAGCTCTGCTGAGTTTCTCTACCTAGACCTGAGAAATACAGAGAGTAATAGTATAATCATTAACGTGCTGGAGAGGTTTGTGAGACTAAAACACAGAGTAAATGTTATGACCGACGATAACAAGCATTCACTACCCATAACATGATGCAGAACCACCATGTTTGAAATATGAAAAGTGGTACTAAGTGAGGTGTTGGATTGGCACCAAACATAACACTTCGTATTGAGGACATATAGTTAATTTCTTGGCCAAAATTTTTGCAGTTTTACTTTTAATGCCATATAGCAATAAGGACACATGTTTTGGAATATTTTTATTCTGTACATGCTTCCTTCTTTTCACTGTCATTTAAGTTAGTATTGTGGAGTAACTACAATGTGGTTGATCCATCCTCAGTTTTCTCGTATCACAGCCATTAAACTCTGTAACTGTTTTAAAATCACCATTGGCCTCATGGTGAAATCCCTAAGTGGTTTCCTTCCTCTTCTGCAACTGAGTTAGGAAGGACACCTGTATCTTTGTAGTGACTTGTTGTATTGATACACCATCCAAAGTGTAATTAATAACTTCATCATACTCAAAGGGATATTCAATGTCTGCTTTTTTTTTTACCCATCAACCAATAGGTGCCCTTCTTTGCGAGGAATTGGAAAGCCGCATGATCTCTGTGGTTGAATCTGTGTTTGAAATTCACTGCTCGACTGAGGGACTTTACAGATAATTGCACACAAAGTGGCTCGATGCAAATTATTATGTGACTTATTAAGCACATTTTTACTCCTGAACTTATTTAGACTTGCCATAACAAAGTGGTTGAATACTTATTAACTCAAAACATTTTTAGTTTTTCATTTTTTATGCATTTTCAAAAGCACAATTCCACTTTGATATTATGCGATATTTCAAATCTGGCTGTAGCACAACAAAATGTGGAAAAAGTCAAGGGGTGTGAACATTTTCTGAAGGCACTGAATAAGCCCATTTGCCTATTTATCTTTCAATGAAGTCATCTCAGTTTCAATTTGAAGCATTGTTTTATCCTCCACTTATAACAATGGCAAATACTTGCGCAACTTTATATCTGTATTGAACTTCGTTCAGAAGTTATCGGCGGTCACAGTCAGACAGAGAGCTGAACATAGAATCAAGATGTTTAGGCTAAGATATTCTGTCAATAAAAGGGCAATGCACACTAACGATGCACTTAGCTGTTCTACGAGTGGTCTGAGGCATTTGGAAACTAATGAGGGTTTTCAAGTGCAATTTTAGTAATGATGGTTTTGAGAAACAGCTTGGCTACTAAAGATACATCGTAAGATCATTCTAACAATGATCTTAACGCTACAAAGGCTCTGGGAAATGAGGCCCTGGTTTTACAGGGATACCTGGCCCACACCAAGCCTTGGATGAAGGTCTTTCAGGTTTAGAGTACGCAACTTAACCTCTCTTCATGGTCTTATGTGCTGGAGATCTGTGTGCTGCACCTCTTGCTGGTATCTGGCCCACCCCATCGATAAGCATTGCATGGTGAAGATCTAAGTCTTCACCATGCAACCCCCTCTTTGACTGATATGAAGAAGGGCATTCGGGAGTAGTGAGTTCCTGTCCCACCCCAACTCATCTCCTCCATGGTCCTCACTCCTCATGTGCTGGTGGTCTGAGTGATGCTCCTCTGACTACTATGGTTCTTGATGACGAAGGTGGAGGTGGAGATGCTCCTGCGGCTCTGCTGGCGGTCACACCCTCCGCACTGCGAGGCCTTCAGGTACTGTGAGGAGCAGCAGATGAAGCACCTCATCAGGTCATGGAACAGGTGGCCAGCGAAGAACATATAGATCCATGGGTTACAGCAGCTGTTCAGACTGGCCAGCAGCATGGCAATGATGAACGCCATGTCTAGGATAAAGAGAGAGAGAAGGAAGGCTTTATAAATACCGTCATTTTCACCTGTCGACAGCTTTCAATACACAGGTCACTGCCAAAATAAAGGAAACACTAACATAAAGTGTCTTAATAGGGAGTTGGGCCACCACGAACCTGTCAGGACCCGGTTTCGAACCTGGGTCTCCGGAGTGAGAAACAGTCACTTAACCAACTGAGCCACGAATAGACAGCAGAACCCAGAAGATGAGGCAGACACAGCAGTACTTAAGACGGTGTATTTAATAAAGAAAAAATCCCAAATACAAAAAATGGCAAATCCAAAAGGTGGTAGGTAAAACACAAAAAGACCTCAAAAGAAACTCACCAAAAATAAACAAAAACCCACAAGAACGTCACCCGGAATCGACAAGAGCACATAGAACACTAGGGCAGGGTGCTAACATACAAACACAGAGCACAGAACTGAGGGAAACAAAGGGTTTAAATACAATCAGGGGAAACGAGACACAGGTGCAAATAATAATGGGGATCAAGGGTAAAACATAGGGACAAAAAGCACAATGGGGGCATCTACTGACCAAAACCCGGAACAACCCTGGCCAAATCCTGACAGAACCAGAACAGCTTCAATGCACTTTGGTATAGATTGTACAAGTGTCTGGAGCTCTATTCGACGGAAGCGACACCATTCTTCCACAAGAAATTCCATCATGTCGTGTTTTATTGTTGGCGGAAATCGCACCAGAATTTCCCATGAGTGTTCAATAGGATTGAGATTTTGTGACTGAGACGGCCATTGCATATGGTTTTATATTGTTTTCATACAAACCATTCAGTGACCACTCATGCCCTGTAGCCATGGTAGCCAAAATAATGGCCTGCCCAGCATCTTTATACATGACCCTACATGCTGACCACACGCGTGCGTGAACTCTGCAAAATCAATTTACACATACATGTTATTCAATCATTGCACCCACACTGCTCGTGCGCACCAACGAGCGTCTGAGTTGCTAGGTGCTAAAATAATAATAATAATCAATTAGGAGAGTTGAGAGCTGAACAGCTGAACAGGTGTCAATTATAAGTCACCATGGGCGTACCCATGTATTAATAATTTTCTCCTACTCATGTATTAATCATACACAGAGAGAGACTCTTGTCAGGTGCACTCATTATTCCTGAAATCATCCAATTAATATTGTGTTGTGCTACCTCCACTAGACTTGAGAGAGAGAGAGAGAGAGAGAGAGGGAGAGAGAGAGAGAGAGAGAGAGAGAGAGAGAGAGAGAGAGAGAGAGAGAGCCATCTCGCTGGATGTTGTCATTAAGACTGTATATCCTTCTCTGGTCTTGGATCTTAATTTGTGCGAAGACACAGGCCTTTTCTCAATTAGATTAGCTCAACTCTGCATCCTCCTCCTCTGTCCTCTCTGGCTTCCTTTTGAAAAAGGTCAAAGGTAATCTCGGAGAGGCGGCCAGGAGAGGGAAAATGAACGAAAATGCGCTTGTATGAAATGAGACTCCTTGTCGTGGTCCCTCAGGAAAATTAAGTTTACAGGTTGGAATCCCAAAATAAATGTATAAAGTGATAAAAACAAATACAGTTTGTTGTGCAGACATCGTATAGATAAAGGGATAAGTAGCATACTGTTTTTAAATGTTTGCATGCTTTTCTCCTTCATGAAAACAATAGCTGATTCAACGTGGGTTTTGGCAGATTTAAAACTCTTCTGGGAAGGACTCGGTTTCCGGGTCATGGAGGAGAGAGGACGGAGGAGAGAGCACGGAGAATAGACATTTGCCCAAATAAGGCCTTGAATTTTAGATTAGCCTGGTGCAGGAGGCCATGGCAATTATGAAGCATGGACCAGCTCATGATTTTCACCATCCAGAGAATGAATCACACGCCAAACGACATAGTCATACAGTATATCCACTGTTCTATTTCCTCAACATTAATGGCCTTGACAGGCGTTCAGAGCTAAGCTGACAAATAGGCTCACGGTGACAACTCAGGCAGACAACGGTGCAAATCATTGCCACAGACACCATCTATATCACTTATGGACTGAAGGCCTAAGGCATGGCCATGACCACAAGACATCAGACCTAAGTTCAAAAAAGTGTTTAAATCTTTCTAATACATAGATGTTTTGGTTTAGCATGCCTGGAGTACCAGGTGGGCGGGGTTCACATTTTGCTATTGGTTCATTACAACATGCCAGCTACATTAAATCAAGCATACTTTTACATATATCAAAGGATCTTATCCAGATCAACTTACAGTACGTGCATTCATCTTAAGACAGCTAGGTGATACAATCACATATCACAGTCGAAGTATGTGAAAGTATTACAAATAGTATTTGAACCCAGACCGGTTGAAAATCCCATTTTACTGATGAATGGGTAAACAAAAGAGGGGGCTGAAGCTTTCAAACACTTTTTGGTTGGCTGAAGGAGACATTTTTACACTGATAGGCCATGTCAAGAACATACATTTCATTTTTATATTTGACTTTTCAAATTACAGTGCTCATTCACAACCTGAGTTGCTCCCAGCCTCCCCCACTTCCAGAGGTCCCAAGGCCGACACATTGATGGCACAGTACATTTACCCCCCCTTAACGCTCAACGGGCTCTGCAGGGCTATTGGAATGTTTAACTGCTACTTTCTCCTCCTCATCCCCAATAATTTGGTTGTTTCCATTTTGAGGTGTATTTATGGATTGCATTTAAAGCTTTTGTGCGGCTGCTCGGCCATTGAAACCCATTTCATCAAGCTCCCGACAAACAGTTATTTTGCTGACTTTGCTTCCAGAGGCTGTTTGGAACTCATTAGTGAGTGATGCAATCAAGGACAGATGATTTGTACGTGCTACGGGCTTCAGCACTTGGTGGTCCGGGTCTTTGGGCTTGTGTCCTACCACTTTGCGGCTCAGACGTTGTTGCTGCTAGACTTTCCGCTTCCCAAAAACAGCACTTACAGTTGATCGGGGCAGCTCTAGCAGGGCAGAAATTACACAAACTGACTACTTGGAAAGGTGGCATCTTATGACTGTGCAATGTTGAAAGTCACTGAGTTCTTCAGTAACGCCATTCTACTGCCAATGTTTGTTTATGGAGATTGCATGGCTGTGTGCTCGATTGTATACACCTCTCAGCAACCGATGTGGCTGAAATAGCTGAATCCTCTCATTTGAAGGGGTGTCCATATACTTTACTATTATTATTTATGTATTACCTCTATTTAACTAGGCAAGTCAGGAACAAATTCTTATTTACAATGACAGCCTACACCGGCTAAACCTGGACGACGCTGGACCAATTGTGCGCCGCCCTATGGGACTCCAAATCACTGCCGGTTGTGATTATAGTATACATGTTGGCATTTGTGACTCATTTAAGAAAACTAGGCATATGTCGCGCGTCACTACTTTACAGGAGAGGCATTTGAACAAAAACGTAAATGTTTTATCAAAATGCGTTTTTTGGCAGAAATGCCTGGAACATGTGAACTTTCATGTGCCTTAATAACACAATTGTATGCCATCTGTAATTACAAATAAAATGGTTAAATTACGATCATAGTTGCTTTAGCCACTGAAAAAGACAGGAATCTTCCCTCTTGCCATGATTGGCTTAGATAATGGATGGGCTGGACATGCCGATAAATGAGTTTGGATAGGTCTGACATGTAGCACGCTCCTGTCTATAATTTGAGCTGCTCAGTATGTGTAGGTAATCCCTCATAACACGGCTTTTGGAAAGATACCACGAAGAACTGCAAAAGTGTTTGATTGCAAATATGGGAAGGGAGTCGAAAAAAGAATGCACAAAAGGCTGTTGTAAAGAACACCTGTCTCCGGATTACATCTTCACACTAAGGGCAACCATGGCATCTGTGACAGAGGAGGAAGTTTTTTTCCGTTTATTCGGGTAAAATAGTCTAACTAGCTAGATTTTCTGATACTATACGTTTCTAAATTTGTCATTGCAAGTTAAAGCATACTGTTAGCTAGCTAGATAACGTTAGCTGGCTGGCTCGCTAGCGAACGTTATGTGTACGTTCTGTGTAGTAATATTATTGGTATCTCAGAACCATTTGCATTGCTAGTTATAGCCCAATGTTAGCTAGCTAGCTAACATTGAACCTAGTTGATTAGCTTTAGCTACAGATTCATGCAGGATAGTAACATTATGAGTTGGGATTATGGTTCATTGTTTAGCTAACTAGTTAATTACATTTCTAAACAAAAGACTATGCAAGTAACCATTTCACTGTACCATTTACACCTTCTAAATCCTGTGCATGTGACAAATAAACTTTGATTAATTTGATACAGTGTGTGTGTTTACCAGAGACGGTTTTGTGAATAACAACATGACCTGCACTAAAGTCAAATTGGGATATAACTTTAGCCCAACGAGATAGTGTCTAAGTTCTAAATTTCTCCGGTAGAATGCCCTGCTTTTATTTTGTCACACTCACAACCGTAAGCTATTTTCTGCAATTAGCTCGCCATTAACTTGTAAATACGGATCTTGCTGTGAGTTTATTTTCCTGTAATAATGAATACAAATTAGCTAAAGTTAAGGTGTTGTAAGCTATATGATATGGTCATTATTTGAACTGGCTAGCCAGCTAACTTAACATTAGCTAGCTAGCTAACAAGCTAGAAATAAACAAAAACATTGGTTTGAAAGTTGCTTTTAGTTGCCTGGTTTTCTAGATTGACATATACTAAATTCATTTTTAAACAGATGGGTTTATTGGTGTTAAAATATACCTGCTTTCTTTGGACCACCAGGCTGTTGATGTCATGCAGCCCGTCATTTTTGTGTTCATACTTTTTCATAACGACAAAGACAAGTTTGATGTCGGACGACAATAGAATGGACAACAATAGAATGTTCATAATGTAACTGTATCAGTCATAATGTAACTGTTTACAGACGTAGTTAAAACCAGCCATTAGTCTTGAAATCTTTGGTTGTTTAGTACATCACCGTACTCACTCTGTTTAGCACATGGCCTCACATGTGAATCCTTAAAGAGATGGGTGGGGATCGGGTTTAAGAGGGTGTCAATGGTTCTGAATGGGTGTAGAGAAAGAAGAGCTCTCTAAAACATTCAATGGCCATTTTCTCAAAAGTGGGGTTACAAGTTTATCAACTTTCAAAGCAGAATTACTTTTCCATTGTTCCTCAACTGTAGTGTATAATATACAATTTTCTAGCACTGAGTCTCTACTTTTATCCAATGTAAAAAATAAATCAAATTTTGCTACATAAGACAGAATTGAGCCGGTCATTTGAGCCGGATCAAAAAGCCATTGAAAATGCCCTCTTCCCTCTTATGAGCAAATCCATAACTTTCTTACTAAAACAACATTTGACTTGTTCAGATAGTGACAAATAGCATCAGGAGAGACAGGAGAACAACTAATGACATGTCACTCTCTGTGCCTCCCTCCTTATAACCCCATCCATATATAAAGCAGTGTGTAATGCATGCATAAAGCCCTTTATAGTTTACCTTCTCTGGGTGCAGCAGGGTCCCATGCCGACCACATTTGTACGAAGAAAAAAGGAGTCCAACAAACAATATAAGCTACGACAATGACAAAAGTCATTTTGACAGTCCGGATCTTCGCTTTTGATATGAGCCTCACGCTGCTCACCCGAGAGAGCGCTGCACCTTTGGACGTACGCGGTGTCAGAGACATACACTGATCGCGTCTGGTTTTCATTTTAAAGTTTTGCCATATTTTAAAACTTATCAGGCCATAGCAAATACTTAAAATAGCCACTGGAATGATGTAGATTGTAAGACTAATCCATGTAATGTACGCCTTGGCGCCCCAGGGTTCTACGAAGTCTCCCCAACAGTCATAAACTCCGTTGCCCACCTCCCTCAAGGAAAATATGTACACTTGAGGGGTACTGAAAACCAGACTAAGCATCCAAGAAGCAATCACATAAAGACAGTCCTTCCTCTTGTGCAGAGAGCGGAGGGGCTGACATATCGCCATGCATCTGTCTATGGACATTAGAACAAGCATGTAGGTGGACGCGAACATCCCGACAACCTGTAGGTACTTCACCAGCCTGCACAGTAAATCAGACCCGTAGAAGCGAAATGTAATGTCCCATATGAGCTGCGGGAGGACCTGGAAGATTGCCACCACCAGGTCCGCAATACTGAGGTGTTTCATGAAGTAGTACATTCGAGAGTGGCTGTGCTTGCTGGTATGTATAGCCAAGAGGACGCAAAGGTTACCGGCCAACGCGAGCAGCAGGACGAGGACAAGAACGGTCACCTCCACTTTGGCCACCTCCTCGTTCCGCTTCAGGGGGTTCACGCCGGTCTGGTTCCTGGTACCCGTCTCGTTTCCACCGCGACTCGAGTTGGTCCATGAATCGTTCGTCATCGCCCACAGTTCTTGGTCTCGCTGGTCCTCCATCAGGTCCTCCAGACCTTCCAACTTTACACAACTCGTGTGCAGAGATTTTTTCAAGATAGGCTTTTGCTTACCGCATCCGTATGTGTCTGTGCAGCGTGCATGAGGTCTAATGAAATGCTTCAAGCACAGTATACCAAATTGAAGAAGCTTCGACCCGCCCTCTGCCCGCGCGCAATGTGTCCCGCATCCTTATTGGTAGCACTATCGTCTCAGCGGAGGAGCGGCTGAGATACTAACTGCCATCGCTAGATGGCTATGCAAGCCACCGTATGTATGATCTTCCAATCTGTAATTAACGCAGGACATGAATTTTTTGTTTTGACAGTAATTAAAACAAAAACAACATGCGTTATCAGTGGATTCACTAATAGATGTTTAATTGGCACACTGTTTTACGCATGAAACGTATTTGCTCTATTTAGTATCAATTCATACCGAGAAGGTTACCTCGACATCTCTAGGCTACAATCAATCTCCAGACGCCACAATTTTATTTTCAACAGTGTTTGCTAGATGTGCGTTAGGGGTTTATTAGTGAGAAACGTCATTTGCCAAACATGCAGGGATAGCAACAATCACAAGTATCCATTTATTGAACTGTAGTTCAATGAATAAAATAAAATACATAAACTTAAATGTTTTATTTGAACCTTTATTTAACTAGGCAAGTCAGTTAAGAACAAATTCTTATTTACAATTGATGTAAATAAGTTCCCCTGCCAAACCCAAACAACGCAGGGCCAATTGTGTGCCACCCTATGGGACTCCCAATCACATGTGATACAGCCTGGACCCAAACTAGGGACTGTAGTGATACCTTTTGCACTGAGATGCAGTGCCTTAGACCACTGCACCACGCAGGAGCCCTACGAGGACTATGTACGCTATTACTAGGCCTATGTACCTTATGAAAGCCCTTAATACAATCATTCCAGTGCATGCATACAGTTACCAACACATGGCTAATAACCTCAAATGTAACTTCAACCTGAAACCTAAACTGAGTAGATTTAAAAGACAAACCATGTTGGGGGTTAACAGAATATGATGAATATGATAATCCAATCATTTTACATAACTCCTCTTCCCCTGCCTCCATTGTCCTTATTTTAACAAATAAAAGGCCACGCCCATTGACCTCTTGTTTTGACTGATTCTAACTGTTTTTAATGTACCGCCATGAAAGTCCCGAGGGTGTGAAACTCAATTATCCCTGATATTGTTAATGATGGACAATTCAATTCACAACCTCAGAATAGGAAAAGTACTCTCACATCTCCATCGGCTTGCGTGGGTATCAAACAAATATTAACTCCAGCACCATACCTGTGTCAATATACTTTATTTATACAATGGGTGGGTCTAATCCTGAATGCTGATTGGTTAAAACCTCATTCCATCCTGTGTCTATTCCACAAGTTACCACCAGCTAAATGTATTACGTAAACATTTATTCTGTTCCATCTGACTGCGCAATCCACTGTTTCATCAGCCCAGCCAGGCACTTTGTGAACTTCATCTCCACCATAAAAAGCATATAGACATTATCTTACATTTCTTTTATACTAACATTTAGTTTTCAACAGTGGAGATTTGAATAAACCTTACGAACAACACCCGTGACAATATATGTCACTTAAATAAATAAAAACAGCGTTTTTCTTCTTTTTTTCTAGTCAAACACATAAGAACATTTCCTAAGAAAACTACCCCCTATGATGTTCTAGGATGTTATATGCTATCCATGAACTGATTAACTTTAATGTGATTACTGTATATTGTGCCAATTCCAAACAGTAAGATTTTGTTCCAAATAGCAACCAATTCCCTACATAGTGCACTACTTTTGACCAGTGCCCTATGGGCCCCATAAAGGGAAAATGAGTGCCCTATTGGGAAAATGGTGCTTTTGGGATGCTTTCTCAACTTCTACTTCATGGAAACACTCCGACCATTTAATTTTTAATTTAATTTGAGAGGGTTGCATAGAACCCTATGATGAGCTTTAACCCTATTAGTACTTATGTATTTTCATACCAATGTATTCTAAATCATTATTGGCTCAATGTTCCAAGTGTCTAAGAGTCAATGTCCTGTGTTACTGTTGAAAAGTTTGTAAGGTACTCTTTGAAAACTGGCACACAATGTAGAACTGCACTACACACAGAGTGCACTCCACTCCCAGAGCTGAGAAAGTGCAATTTATTTTAGTGGTGGAGGTACAACATGACTAAAAGCCTTATACTTACAGCAAAAGAAAATAGTGCAATTTAATGGCAAATTGTGTAAAATGGATGTGTTGATTCCATTAAAACACAGCACAGCTACAATACAGGATCAGTGGGACTACTGAATGTGTCAGTCAGCCTGTGTCTGAAAATAGATGTTTACTTTGTGCTGTTGTGAGAAGAACTCCAGGTGACTCACAGTCCTCTCTAGTTTTCCTCCTTCAATTGACCACAACAAGTCTGCTTTGTGTCTGATTAAACATTTTGTTTCCTATCCCTCACGCTCTCTCACATTTGGCTCTTAAGCATAATCAGGATGCAGAGAACGTCATAGAAAATGCTGCCAATCTTTCCCCTCAAACAAAAACCTCAAAAATAAATTTCTTGAATGCAGGAAACACACTGAAAAAAAGCACTGTGATGTCTTCACGACGAAAAGGCCTGCGCTTTCGGCAGGGTGCATGTAAAACCATTTTAGGTGTGTGTGCGCGTGCGTGTGCGTGTGTGTGTGTGTGTAAAAGAGAGGGAGAGAGGGATGTGAGCATTTTAGAGAGAGTTTGATGTCTATTTGAGGGTCAAGGTAGGAAAGAGATTTTCAGATTTAGTCCCACAGGTGGATGGAGAGTTAAGGGGGAGTGGAGACGTGACAAGGTTTACCATCTGTGCTTGGATCACAATCACATTCTCACTGGACGTGTGCCAAGGTTTTAAGGTTGTAGAACTGTAAAACATTACCACAGTAAACCTCCACCCTGGAGAATATGTATATCAAAGCACTATCAAACATTATACTTGGCTGTTACAAATTCAAGAATAAACATTTCGATGAGCAATATACGAAGAGTTTATTTCCGAAACGCTATATACACCGGTTTTTCCACATTTGTGTCTTTCCATCAGAAATGATTGCTTATGGGTACATTCATGTGTGTGAAAAATAGGTTTTTATACATGGATATATCTCCATTGTTACGCTGGAATGGGATGTTTGTATACTGTATAGTTGACTGTGGTTGTCGCACCTAGCTATCTTAAGATGAATGCACAAACTGTAAGTCGCTCTGGATAAGAGCATCTGCTTAATGGCTGAAGTGTCAAATGTAGATATTTTACATTCAAATCTAATATTATTGTATCGATTCTCTTAAAAAATATTTTCACTTGTATCATATGTACATTTCTTTATTAAAAAATGTAGTTACTTGTTACATTTGCCTGTGTAAAACCTAGCTGTACTAATTATTTAGGTGGATATATAGCATATAGTCTCTCTGCAATGAAACTATTAAATGATAGATTTCAAACAAATATAATATGCCACGATTAGATAGTGAAACAATGATAATCGTCTTAGTGTGTGAAATTTAGCAAAATGGTGTGTCTGGTACTAAAAGCCCTGTCATGTCTGCTCTTAGGAGTGTGTGGAGATATCACACAGTGGATCCTCTCCTTGCTCCTCACATCTCGCTCAAATTCAAGGCTTCTCTCTGAGGTAAAAAAAAAAAAAACAAGACAGATTATAGATAACATTCTGTGTCAATTATATCTCCTACTTTGTTTACACCAGCATCAATGTTCCATCATACATATACAACCACAAAGCACCAATATTTACATACAACCACAAAGCACCAATACGTTTTGCTGTGTGCCCAAGTTTCCTCAAACTCTCATATTCAGTATGACCTTTAAAATGAATCTATGCTCTTATCTTGTATCTTCTCTTTTCATCTCTCTTTTCCTCTCTTTGGTTTATTTGTTCTGTCTCCTCTAACGATGCTCTGAACATCCATTAGAGCCAATGTTTTTGATGTACTTTTCTGTGGTCAGTCATCCTCTCTTATGATCTGATGGTCTTTGCTGTGATTACTTTGGTACATAGTGATGTAGAAAAAGGTTATTTGGTCTTTCTTCTGATGATTTTGTTACAGCGTGCTGCAGAAAAAACATCTCTTGGTCTTTGCTGTGATGATTTTGGTACAGAGTGCTGTCATTGGCAAAATCCTATTGCTAAATAGTACCTCGAGAAATATGGAATTATAGTTCCTGATGACAGTACAGTAGTAGCATGATAGGGGATTGTGTGTGTGTGTGTATGTGTATGTGTATGTGTGTGTGTGTGTGTGTGTGTGTGTGTGTGTGTGTGTGTGTGTGTGTGTGTGTGTGTTTGTGTTTGTGTGTGTGAGAGCTTTCCACATCTGGATTGTGCAACATTTGCCCAATATTATTTTCTAAATTATTCCAACACTGTCAAATTGGTTGTTGATCATTGCTAGACAACCATTTTCAGGTCTTGCCATATATTTTCAAGTAGATTTAAGTGAAGACTGTAACTAGGCCACTTGGCCACATTCACTGTCTACTTGGCAAGCAACTCCAGCATAAATGTGGCCTTGTGTTTTCGGTTATCGTCTTGCTGATAGGTGAATTCATCTTTCACTCTTTGGTGGAAAGCACACTCAAACAGGTTTACCTCTAGGATTTTGCCTGTGCTTAGCTCCATTCAGTTTTATGCTGAAAAACTCCCCAGTCCTTAACAATCATAAGTATATACATAACATGATGCAGCCACCACCGTGCTTGAAAATATGAAGAGTGGTACTCAGTGATGTGTTGTATTGCCCCAAACATAACACTTTGTATTCAGGACCAAAAAATAATTGCTTTTCCACATTCTTCGCAGTATTACTTTAATGCCTTGTTGCAAACAGAATGCAGGTTTTGGATTTTTTAAATTCTCTACAGGTTTCCTTCTTTTTATCTGTCAATTAAGTTAGCATTGTGGCGTAACTACCATTCTCAGTTTACTCCTATCACTGCCATTAAACTCTGTAATTGTTTTAAAATCACCATTGGCCTCATGGTGACATCCCTATGCGGTGCCCTTCCTCTTCTGTAACTGAGTTAAGAAGGACGCCTGTATCTTTGTAGTGACTGTAGTATTGATATACCATCCAAAGTGTAATGAATAACATCACCATGTGCAAAAGGATATTCAATGTCGGAGGGGGGGATCTTTGTTGTTGAATCTGTTTTTGAAATTCACTGCTCGACTGAGGGACCCTGCAGATCATTTTATGTGTGGGGTACAGAGATGAGGTAGTCATTCAAAAATCATGTTAAACACTATTATTGCACACAGAGTGAGCCCATGCAACTTATTTTTTCTCCTGAATTTATTCAGGCTTAATTGCCAACAAAGGGGTTGAATACTTATTGACTTAAGGAATGTCAGCTTTTCGTTTGTAATTAATTTGTAAAAAATGCCTAAAAACATAATACCGATTTGACATTATGGGTTATTATGTGTAGGCCAGTGACAAACAATCTCAATTTAATTCGATTTTGAATTTAGTAATTCAACAAAACGTGGAAAATGTCAAGGGATGTGAATATTTTCTGAAGGCACTGTACAGGACCTTCCAACCCACTTGATCATTTTTGTATTTTGCACTGACTCTATGTACACTCACAAGACTACACACACACACACACACACACACACACACACACACACACACACACACACACACACACACACACACACACACACACACACACACACACACACAAATAACACACACCTTTATATATCCACCTCTACCACTCCAGTATCCCTGCACATTGTAAATATGGTATTGGAACAGACCCTGGATATAGCTAACTTACTTTCTTGTGTTCTTCTCATTTCTTATATTTATTTGTTGTGTTTTTAATCTACCTTATGTTATATTTAGTACTATATTGATTACTGCACTGTTGGGAAATAGCTTGCAAGAAAATAATTTCACTGTACTTGTGCACGTGACAATAAAAACTTGAAACTTGATATCAATGGATACCAAATGAACAATGTTCTGTATCAAATCACAGTCTAATAATGATCATATACAGTAAAACCATAAAGTTCCAATTGGTCATGACATATCCTTTCCTCATTAGCGCAGTGTTCTCTCTTTACAGTTAATTCTTGAAGCACTATCTCTGAAACCATTAATACTTGTAGCCAATGCATTTACCAAGTGTGCCAAACTCTGCTTTACACTCAGTTTGTAATTTTATTACACACTTTTTGCAAAACTTTAAACACAACTCATTGCTTTACACTCAGTTTGCAATTTAATTACACACTGCTAGAAAAACTGTAAACATTAGTCTCTACATTGCTACACTATTTCAACAATTGCCTTTCCACATTGACACATGTGAAAACACTTTTAGATAATGAGTTCACTTACAAATCAGCGCTTGAGCAATATAAATAGGCCACAGGTAAACATTTGGTTTGGACAACAATAGAGGTCAATATTGGACAGAGAGTAAGAGGGGTGAGAACTAGAGGAGGAAGAGGAGGAGAAGATGAAGAAGTAAGAGGAGGAGGAGGAGGTGAAGTAGGATGGGGGAGAAGGAGAGGACTGGGCAGTTGAAGAGGAAGGGGAGTCAGGAACAAAATAACTGATGAAATCAGAGTGACCGTGGTTGACCATGTTGCCATTGCATGAGGGAGGCTGGGCAATGGGTTCAACCAATTCTGAGCCGCTATACTGTTGCATTTATCATCCAGATATTTTGAAATGAGAACCGGTAAGTAACTCTGTGCTGTAGTCTTACTGGTACAGTAATATGTACTGTACTTTCAAAATGAGAAGGATCTATCACTAAAACCATTTAAATGTTTTAACAGAACTGCAAGAAAACCAGTATCTGGTGGAAGAGGTCGACTGTCCACCCCAATAGGAGGAGACCCATATTGTAAATATGGTTATTGCAAATAGCTGCATCAGACTCAGAGAACTGCAGGACCACATAATGGCAGATAGCACCATATTCCAAAACGTCAACAGAGTGAGTCTCTCTGCACTGTCTCATCTACTGAAACACAACAGAATTAGGATGAGGCAGCTGTACAGAGTCCCTTTCAAAAGAAACACAGATCTTGTAAAACAACTGAGATATGAATATGTGCAGGTAAGCTATACTACCCTATCATTGGTACTGGATCTGGAAGTGGATGGTGCTACATCATATTGACGGATCCCTGTCTTTTCATACTGTGCTACATTGTTTTGTCTTGTCTCTTTCAGAGAATCATGGAGCAAGAAGCAGATGCAGTGCATCATGAGCTAATATATGTGGACGAGGCAGGTTTCAACCTTGCAAAAACAAGGAGCTGCGGCAGAAATATCATCGGACACCAAGCCATCATCAATGTCCCGGGAATACGTGGTTGCAATATAACAATGTGTGTGGCTATTAGTCAAAACGGCGTCCTTCACCATCATGCAATCCTAGGCCCATACAACACTGCACACATTATCACATTTCTGGACATCCTCCACAACAGACTAATCCCTAATGACCAGGGGCCAGAGCAGGCCAGGTACTCTATCATCTGGGACTGCTGTGGTCCGCAATTGGTTCACACTTTTCATCGCACTCAATCTCCCCCCTCATTTCTTTCTGTCCTTTTTTTTCTAGCACAAATGCTTTTGTTTTCTTCTACTGCGCTTTTGTTGTTTGGTCACTTTTTCCCCTTATTTGTATTGATAGTGCGTTATGTTCGGAATACAAATCCATACTTTACACATTTGGATACCTGTGTGTATGTGTGTTCAATGCATGTATGACAAATACATTTCAAACAAACAGACAGAGCTCAAAAACAAAGAGCAAATGATAACAACAAGTTAACTTAGTTTTAATGACCACAACCTCTTCTTTAATATGGCACCACATTCACGTCAACACTCATTTGTCTTCCATTGTATAAAGACACTCACTATATCAATATCATAAAACGATTAACACTCAACACAACAAGTATTTCCATTGTAGTAGATTTGACTAAATGACTATCTCAAAATGTACCAAGTATAATATATTATACTTATAAATATACTTAAAAATGTAATTCACATAAACATTTGTGACCAGAGGACAGTATTCAGAAAGTATTTCAAAACCCACACAAAATAGGCTATTTGATTGACAATGAGTATTACTTCTGCAATGATGTAAAAATGCAAACAACTATTCAGAGACTATTTCAAAATGTAGGTAACCTCTCTCAATAATATTTAGTACACACCATGCCTGACAAGAATTGTAGAAATCATAGCCTACTATGACAACAATTCAGTGAATGCAACAAGTACTAGATAGAGACAGATAAAGGGAGAAGATACAAAACACAACAACTGTTCGGAGATAATAAAAGATTTGTAGGACAAATTCATATTTTACACTAGTGCTTGAATTTAGCCTACAACATGTCATGAAACTTCTGGAAGCACTGCCCCATCCTGCAAAGTGACACAGGACATGTACAGTATAGCAACCTAAAGAGGTTTCTACACATCTCCCACTTTTTACTCTGCTCAAATGAGTTACAACTCGGTCCACACACCCTGGTGGCACGCTCTTGGCTCCACTCTTCCTGCCACTGTAGCCATATCACAAAGTGAATGCACAAGCTGCATTTCGAATGCCTTCAAGGACCAGTGCCTGTGGTTTCTGGGAAATGGGCATTTCAGGTTCCCCCGTACAATGTATGCATTTATGATGGAAATGTTGAGCATCCCCCATACTTCCAACATTTTCTGCCTGTTCGTCCAACATTCTAATAGCTCCTCGGTTGGTCAATATGGTCAACCCCACCCACTTTGTTGTTGTAATCCATTTCAAGCACTGGAACATATATACGTTTCTACCACTTTTTAAAACAATTTCAAACCCCTGCCACTGTCACTTTAGGCCAAGGCTCTGTGGTACAAGGGTGAATGGTGGGACTTGCGGTAGACACACTCCATGGAAACGTAGGCTCCCCTCTTGAGTGTGCTCTCCCTCTTCCCCTCCCTCTTCCTCTTCCTTTGCTTCCTCTTCTCCCTCTGCTTCGTCCTCTCCCTCAGCTTCTTCCTCCTCCTCCTCTCCTTCCTCATATCCCTCTTTCTCCCCATCTCCACTTTCCCCTCCCTCCACTCTCCTCTCCCCCTCTTCACTCTCCTCTCCCCCCTCTTCACTCTCCTCCTCCACTTACCTCTCACAGCACATCTCTATCCCTCCAATCATCTCTTACTCCTCTTCCTCCCTGCATTTTGCTGCTGAACCCTGACTCTCCACATCACTTCCTTCACTTTCACTGACCTAGAGGAAGAGAGCAACATAGGGAGAGGATAGGAGCAACAAATAGGATACAATTGTGGTCAGGAACATAATCTCCCTCTCACACTCTCTCTCTTCCTTCCTCTCTTTCTTTTTCTCAACCATACACCAGTGGAGGCTCCCCCTCAGAGGAAGGGGAGGACCATCCTCCTCAGTGAATTTCATAAACATTTAAATTGCAAAACATGTACAAGTTATCATTTTTAGATAAAACCATACTAAATATAATCACATCACCAAATAATTGATTAAAAGAAGGAAGTCTTTTTTCACTTTCAGGTTCACTTACTTTGCAAATGTAACAAGCTAGTTCATACTACTGAAACACCCTGCTCAAAGAGAGGGATGCTATGTTAGCTAGCTGGCTATGACTTTCCAACACAAAACTGTAACTCTTCCAAGTCAAGGTAAGCTTTGGTATTACTAATATATTGCCACCGGGGCCTGCCGCTGTATGTACTTACTGACTGTACACTAACGTTACTGCATGATTGTAGAGGGTTTACTAATGCATTCGTTCTATTAGCTATACTGACGTTGACCTTACTTTAGATAATATGGTGAGTACGATGTAGTTTTTTGTAGAGGTTTGGCTTGGAAAGTTTTTTTTGCCTGGAAAACAAACAGCTGATTTGTTGTGCTTTGATGTCCACGAGCAAAGGGAAGAGAAGGAATACAACGTGGCTGTTATGAGAGAGAACTCTGTTAACACGTGATCAGGGGGGTATTCATTCCACCGATTCTGTTGAAAAACGTTTCTTAAACGGAACGAAGCGGAACAAAATGGGGATAAACATTGTAACGATTGTCGTTGGGAGAAGGAGAAGAGGACCAAAGTGCAGCGTGGTACGTATTCATAATACTTTTTAATAAAGATGAATACTCGAACAAAAACAACAAACCGACAAACGAACAGTTCTGCAAGGTGCAACAAAAACACCAAACAGAAAATAACTAACAACAAATCATAGTGGGAAAACAGGCTACCTAAGTATGGTTCTCAATCAGAGACAACTATCGACAGCTGCCAAACACAGAAATACAAAATACAAAACCTAGAACATAGAATGCCCACCCCAACTCACACCCTGACCATACTAAAACAGAGACTGAGGTCAGGATGTGACAAACATACCTGAATTTGTCCAATAGAAACTCTTGTTTGTAACTGTTGGACTAATGATTACACCCTATATAACCTAGATGCAAGAAAGAGTGTGCAATGCGGTATTGAATGCCACTGCTACCTCAAATTTGACTCTCGACCTGTGTGCACCTACAGTGCCTTGCGAAAGTATTCGGCCCCCTTGAACTTTGCGACCTTTTGCCACATTTCAGGCTTCAAACATAAAGATATAAAACTGTATTTTTTTGTGAAGAATCAACAACAAGTGGGACACAATCATGAAGTGGAACGACATTTATTGGATATTTCAAACTTTTTAACAAATCAAAAACTGAAAAATTGGGCGTGCAAAATTATTCAGCCCCCTTAAGTTAATACTTTGTAGCGCCACCTTTTGCTGCGATTACAGCTGTATGTCGCTTGGGGTATGTCTCTATCAGTTTTGCACATCGAGAGACTGAAATGTTTTCCCATTCCTCCTTGCAAAACAGCTCGAGCTCAGTGAGGTTGGATGGATAGCATTTGTGAACAGCAGTTTTCAGTTCTTTCCACAGATTCTTGATTGGATTCAGGTCTGGACTTTGACTTGGCCATTCTAACACCTGGATATGTTTATTTTTGAACCATTCCATTGTAGATTTTGCTTTATGTTTTGGATCATTGTCTTGTTGGAAGACAAATCTCCGTCCCAGTCTCAGGTCTTTTGCAGACTCCATCAGGTTTTCTTCCAGAATGGTCCTGTATTTGGCTCCATCCATCTTCCCATCAATTTTAACCATCTTCCCTGTCCCTGCTGAAGAAAAGCAGGCCCAAACCATGATGCTGCCACCACCATGTTTGACAGTGGTGATAGTGTGTTCAGGGTGATGAGCTGTGTTGCTTTTACGCCAAACATAACGTTTTGCATTGTTGCCAAAAAGTTCAATTTTGGTTTCATCTGACCAGAGCACATTCTTCCACATGTTTGGTGTGTCTCTCAGGTGGCTTGTGGCAAACTTTAAACAACACTTTTTATGTATATCTTTAAGAAATGTCTTTCTTCTTACGACTCTTACATAAAGGCCAGATTTGTGCAATATACGACTGATTGTTGTCCTATGGACAGAGTCTCCCACCTCAGCTGTAGATCTCTGCAGTTCATCCAGAGTGATCATGGGCCTCTTGGCTGATCAGTCTTCTCCTTGTATGAGGTGAAAGTTTAGAGGGACGGCCAGGTTTTGCAGTGGTCTGATACTCCTTCCATTTCAATATTATCGCTTGCACAGTGCTCCTTGTGATGTTTAAAGCTTGGGAAATCTTTTTGTATCCAAATCCGGCTTTAAACTTCTTCACAACAGTATCTCGGATCTGCCTGGTGTGTTCCTTGTTCTTCATGATGCTCTCTGCACTTTTAACGGACCTCTGAGACTATCACAGTGCAGGTGCATTTATACGGAGACTTGATTACACACAGGTGGATTGTATTTATCATCATTAGTCATTTAGGTCAACATTGGATCATTCATTCATTCCTCACTGAACTTCTGGAGAGAGTTTGCTGCACTGAAAGTAAAGGGGCTGAATAATTTTGCACGCGAGGTGTAATCACCTGTTTTTACGTCCTGGCTAGCTAGTGCTCGGCTGTTCACTTGCTTGCTCCACAAATCATATTACTCTCTCCCCTGTGGTGATTGGATAAAAAATAAAACAGAGTGACACTCTTTTAATTAATCCTTAAATGTCAAACTAAGTAACATAATAAAAGAATCCACATCGAAATCTGGCAGTTTAAGCTAGAGATATCAGTGCATCTGCGGTGGAAGGTAGCCCAGCTCCAGTGATGTTTTTCAGACCATGAGACATCCTGAAAATCGGTCTTCTCACGAAAACGTCTGTAGCGTCTGAACGGTTTGGCCTAGAAACTATTAGGACCACTCTATGGAACCCATACAAACGAATGGAAGTATGGAGGTAGTTTTGTGTCAAGAAAAGTAAGGGGTTAAATATGTGTTCTGAACTTTCTTATTTCACCTAGATATAAGATAGACTCTTCAAAACAGTAATGAATGTGTTATTCAATGTGTTTCTATGGGCTATTGTAATAAAGGCCAAATTCAATATTTTATCCCAAAAAAATTATATTTTATTTGATATCTAAAATTTGAAATCAAATAGCTAAATTGTTGTAGTTATGACCATCTTAAAGCAATTCCATATGTTAGCTTAGTAGTCAGACATGACATAAATTACCACCATAGCTGGATCCTTCATTTATTTTTGCACCCCACAATAAACTGTAATGAGAACAGTCAGCCCTCGAATGCTAGCTACCTAACGTTAGCTAGCAAATCAGAGTTGAAACAAACTAGCTAGCTAGCAGGAATTTTATCTGGCCAGGTCGTTTTGAAAGCTAGCTAGCAGCTACATCATATCAAACCTGTATTCTGGTTTGCTTGATTAGCTAGCTAGCTAATAGCCAATGCCATGGCAAGCAAGGTAGGAATTAAGCTAGCTAGATAGCCGGTTAGCCTAGTGACAATGCCAATCATTTACAGTAGCTAGCTAGCTAACATCAACAAGCTAAATACATGGCTCTGAGTCAGGAGAATGGGGTAAGGTGGTGAGGGTGATTTAAATCCTTCAACATCTTGATAGCTAAACTGGGCCAGTGTGTGGACAGGGCTCACAGGAGGAATTTCCTGTTCCATGTAGAACCCTGTTAGTTCCTGGTGCTTGACAAGGTCCCCGTGCTCAAGTCATGGGACGTTCAGGGCTGTGTCCCAAATGGCACCCTATTCCTTATATAGAGCCATGGGCTCTTGTCAAAAGTAGTGCACTATAAAAGGAATAGGGTGCCATTTCGGATGCACCCCAGCTGTGACAGGGACAATAGCGGCCATGTTGGAAAGGATGTGTTGCATAAAAGGTTACATAATATCAAATCCAGTCCAAATGGATTCTGGCAGTTCCCTTGTATGTTGTTTTACATTCTTTCTGGGGCTTTAACAGTGAGATAGGATTACAGAAGTGGTTTCAGTGAGTTGGCATGTGGGATTTGATGATACGGATGTTGAGAGGCTTGTTGCATGAAGTTCAAGCGCCTTTTAATTATTCCGTGCAGAGAGAGTGAGCTTCCCATGGACTGACAATGGGAAGAATAGTCCACAAAGTGGTGACAACTAACCACATAAACAAACTGATTGGAAGAGATGGGAATTTAGTTAAGACTTTTGATGAGAAGTTTCAGTCAATTGGACACAGATTTCTCCAGTTGGAATGATATTGGATTAGAAAAATGATCACATTTTAATCCCATTTATTTCTGCTTATTATTCCGTGGGAAGATTATATGGAGAATGGAGCCTTTCCCACGATAATGAGGCTGTAGTTTGTACTCTTGTGGGAACTTATCATATCCAAATCCATGTGAACCTACTCACTGGACACAGACGTCATTCCAATGTCCAGTTTTGATTTGCATTTGGTTGAGTGGTCAACTAATGTGAATTCAAAGTGAAATCAACAAATAATTGTGCCTTTGTCACTGGATTTAGGTAAAACATTGGGTGAGATAAAATGAAATCTCCCTAACATTGATGACTTTTTAAAATCCAATCAGTTTTCCATGTTGATTCAATGTCATCACATTGGTATTCTTTTTTTGAATTACGTGGAAACAAAATTGATTCAGCAAGGTTTTGCCCGGTGGGTATACTGTACTATTCCACTACTGAATATGTGACCAACCTGCTCGATTCGGTCTTATGTAGCAAAATTTGAAATGGTGTTTTTTACATTGGACTGAAAAAATTGTATATCGTACACTACAGTTGAGGAACAATGGGAAAGTAATTCTGCTTTGAAAGTTGAAAAACTTGTAACCTTACTTTTGAGAAAATGGCCCTTGAATATTTTGGTACCTACTGGAAAGCTCTTCTTTGTCAATACCCATTCAGCATTGTTCACACCCTCTTAAACTTTAGCCCCTCTCTTTAAGGATTCACATGTCTAAAGACCAGACTAAAGGCTGGTTTATATTACGGGTGTGTTCGTAAATTTAATCTGGAGCGCCAGAGTGTGCTCTGGGCGTTTGTAAACTCAGAGCGTTGTCAGATTGTCTGTTCGTAAATTCAGAGCGTTTCGCTCTCAGAGTGTTCAGAGCCCACATTGGGCGCTCTGGCTGAGGGGTAGGGTTGATCCGAGCGTTCTGACCTAGCAACAACAGTCAAGCACCCAAGCTAACTGTCTAATGTTGGCCAGCTTGCTAGCTACTTCCAGACACAAGTGAGAGAACAGCTCACTCTGACCATTTTACTCGCCCTAGCAGAGCCGGTGAGGCTGTTTTTATGTTATCCAGAGCATTGGTGACTGCAACTGTGCTTCTGGCAACAATTTAATTGTGTTTTTTGTCAGCGTTTACTGACACCGGACACATTCAACGGGTGTTGAGTGTTTGAAAATGTGTCATTTATTCTGCGCTCTGGCACACCCAGATGAGAGTGCTCTGAAATTGGAGTAGATTTACAAGCTACGTCTATCGACAGTTGTCGCGGTGACATCATAAACATTCTATTGAAATATTTACTTGTGGAGTCTTTTGTTTAGACATGTAGCTAGCTGGCTAAAAACAGAGCTAGGTAGGTTACTTTCTAAATGTAATCCATTACAGTTGCTAGTTACTTGTCCAAAATTGTTATCAGTAACGTAACTTTTGGATTACCCAAACTCAGTAACATAATCTGATTACATTCAGTTCCCTTTAGATTACATTCCCCTTAAGAGGCATTAGAAGAAGGCAAAAATGTATGTTACAAATTGAACCACATCTATTGCAGGATAAATCAATGTTAAAGTTTACATAGCTGGCCACATATGGATGTAAAATGTTACTTTATGGATTGGTTATGTAGGCTTCTTCTAAGCTATCGCGTTCTACTACATATAATAATACAATTCAATTATATTTTTACAATAAAAACCAAAGTCTATCAGAATTCCAGTCATTCCAGTAAATGTTATACCCCTTGATCTTCAAGAATAGGACTTGGAAATATGGAAGTATAGATTAGCCAAATTATTTTACCCGAGCTTAACCCCAAAACTAAGGATTTATTAACTACAGAGTAGTTGTTTAGGATTTATTAACTACGGAGTAGTTGTTTAGGACTTATTAGCTACAGAGTAGTTGTTTAGGACTTATTAGCTACAGAGTAGTTGTTTATGATTTTGCCATCATGGAATACTGATTGGGCTCATTGATTCCAGTTGAAAAATAAATGCTCCACTCATGGAATGTCATGCTTTGAGCACTACTGAAAAGTGCTATTTACATGTGGAAAATGAATGCCATATGCTGCATTTGCTATAGGCCTATTGTTTACCTTTTTGTTGGTGACACTTTGATATCTTGATAATATGCAGCTGTTTAAAAGGCAAATCCACAGATGAAACAATAACAAAACAGCTTCCCTGCCTCTGTTTTGGTAAAAAGCTGATGGATGGGCCTGGAGAAATGTTACCACTCTCAGATTAATAGACAGAGCTATGGATGCAAGGACTGACCATCCATGATATCAAAAGTATTGTTTTAACCATGTTATGAGGCTATACAGTGTTTATTTACATTTACAATAGAGAAAAACAAGCTTATATTTTGGGTTCTCATGGAGTCCATCAAGAATCAGTGGATATAAACATAAATCCAAAAATGGATGTAGCAACTACAGGTTTCCTCTTTAAGTCTATCAAAAGTGTGCGAGTTTGAGCATGTGTCCGTTAGGCCGGTGGATTTCTTTTTAATCAGCATGAATTAGATTGAACAATAATTAGATTATTCGAAAATTAAATAATTAGATCAATATATTGATCCCCACTTTTATTCCACAGGCTGGGATTGCACTATGCAGCTGTTGCAAGAGCCCATTTTTCACTGGCTGTCCACTGGTTTCAAAAACAATGATTGATAGGCAGCTTAAACTTCTTGAATTCAACCATTATTGGGTTCAAATACACATTTAGATTTGTGAACAGCCATCCACAACAACCACAATCCGTAGGCGCAAATAGCTAAATGAGAGAGCAGCAGTGTGATTCACATCAATGCGCCGTGTAGATATCAATAATAAGTGATAACCGTATGGCCATAGAATACAGCACTGCTGTCATCCTTACCTCCAAGCGTTTATTCAAGTTGGATAATCTTTGGAATGCTGACAGCAGTTGCACCATTGGAAGACAAAAGTCTACTCCTGCTCTTTTCCCGTGATCCATCAAACACATTTGGTGGTGTCTTCATAGTGGTCTCTGACTTGGGCTCCCGAGTGGCACATTGATTTAAGGCAATGCATCTTAGTGCAAGAGGCATCACTGCAGTCCCTGGTTCAAATCCAGGCTGTATCACATCTGGCTGTGATTGGGAGTCCCATAGGGTGGTGCACAATTAGGTTAGCATTGTCTGGGTTTAGCCAGAGTTGGCTGTCATTGTAAATAAGAAATTTGTTCTTAACTGACTTTCCTGGTTAAATAAATGGTGGTTAGAAATTGTTTAACTTGCACCTTTTTTCAATGCTGATTTGAATGATATTTTTTTCCAAAAACATCCTTTCTGAATTTAAAAGTAATTCTCGAAGTAATCTAGTTTTTCAAAAGAATCTGTAGTCTGATTACAATATTTTATCATACTCTAATTCCACTGATTTCAAAACTCGGAGAGTGGAGAGCAACACAGTTCTACTATCTGATATCTTTCAAAAAAAGCCTTGTTAGAAAGGAATACCTACACATACAGACCAGCTCATGTTATAGACAGACTCATTATCTCAGCCTATCAGGGTTAGCTGGAAGTTTGATCCCTTTTCCGTGGCTAAACCAACGAGACTCGTAATTTAACAAGTGTATTCGTTTGTTATTAAGGCACATGAACGTTCACATGTTCCAGAAGGCATTCCAAATGGTGCTCCAGTGAAGTAGAGAAGTAGCAACAATTTTTGGGAAAAGCCCTCTATATTCACAGATTTCAGTCTAAGCCTATAACACTAACACACAGATCTCTGGTAATGCAGTTATAAAAAAAACAGCAGCGTTAATATGCTAAACAGTATGTCAAGACTGTTCGATTTCTCAGCTGTTTAATACCACTGTCCTACGGGTCACTGCAAACGGAACAGATGTCAGAAGGAAAAAAAACAGAGTTTTTAGCGGTCCTTTAGAAGGTTACATATACATTTAAGTCATTTACCAGACACTCTTTTCCAGAGTGACTTACAGCACAGGGAGTGCATACATAATTTGTCCTTTTTCGAACTGGTACCCACAGCCCTGGCGTTGCAAGCGAAATGCTTTACCAATGGAGCCACACCGGACCCCAGGAGCCCAGGTTGATTAATGGTCTCTTTCCTACACCTACTGAAGGCTTAAAGCTTTTCAACACCTTATGGGAACAGATGTGAAAGTGAGTGATCACTGGATAGAGAGCGAGAGAGAGAAAGAGAGGGCATCACTGAATGTCCCTTTGCTGTTTGACTGAGATTTTATTCAGGGTTCTTAGCATTCAGATGAGCACCTCTCTCTCATACATCTGAAGTGATGACCTCCTCTTCAGTAGCCGTAACACTCGTCAGAGCTCTGGCTCTGTGCTTCACAGTACTATATGGATTTTGACTGACAGATGTTCTGAACATGAGCACCACGGGTGACAAAAAGTTGCCCACATCCCTCGTGGTAATTGGGCAACTTTTTCTGGGTTCTGAGTGAGGTAAATGCTGCAAATTAAGATGACTCCTTGCATTTTGAAAGATGTTGAGTATTATAATACACACTGCTTTAATGTTATACAAGCAAGCACTTCACATTTCCAAATCATAAAACTCATGTCATATACAGTGTCAATGTATCAGTTGACAGTACCTATGATCAGTATGTTTGAAGTACAGTTACAAGATGACATGGTGTCATACACTGGGTTGTTTTGAACAGAATGAGCCTATGTTTATTTATTGTGAAGAAAATTTGCCTGTCACATGCACCTGAATGCAACCATCATGACTCAATTATATGAGCACTAAAATTACGATCTGTTTCTCTGAATTGCCTTGTGAAAGCCTAACACTGTAAGATCAAATTTTATAGTGTAACTTAGCTAGTCATGTTGACAATAGAACAAGCTTTCAAATCATGCCCAGCTGACACAGATTGCAATTTATAATGGATTGCTTTTGGATAAACAGTAACAGTAATTGTGTGATGGTGGGGATGCAGCGTTGTGTTCCAAATTAAATAACTACTAGCACACTAAGTGTGCTTGCTCTAGTTCCTCAACGGCACAGCTAGGAAAGCTTAAATAATGACCTTATTGATGAAGACTCTTCTTTGAAGAAAGTGCATTGAAATTGCTTAGGAACCGTGCACACTTTGGAGAGGTGTGTGGCTAGTTGGAGACATCAGTTAGTCCTCTCTGTCAAACTCATGTACTTTTTTTGTCTTACTGTCTGTTGTACCTACCCAAGAATTATTAGAGCTGTCATGTAGTTAGCTAGCTAGCTACCTAGGCTAATCACCATATTATTTTTAGTTGGGCTGCAAAATTAGCCCTTAACAATCACATTCAACTAGCTAAGGTAGCTAGCAGATAAACCACAGTCAAATAAGGAGCATGGTGTCATGATAGAATAAGTTGAGGTAACAGTTGTTAGTGAGTTGAGACGTGCTGCCATAATATAAATAATAGCTTAGCTATAAATTCACATGGATGCCATGTCATTTGTCATAGCCACAAAATGGCATGAATATTTGTTGTCAGCTCTATTTTTGCCATTTAAAGACATGAATAATGAAGTACGCAAACTGATACATGAATCTTAAATACAGCAGTAGAGGCTCCTCAGAGGAGGAAGGGGAGGACAAGACTCCTGACTGAATACCTCCTCAGTGAATGTGATCATTTTTAAATTTAGTTAAACATTTAAAAAGTTATCCTTTTTTGACAAAACTATAAAAAATATATTAACATCACCAAATAATTGATTAAAACACGCTGTTTTTCAAAAAAAGGTCTACTGCAGCCTCAACAGTACTCTGTAGGGTAGCACCATGGTGTAGCCGGAGGACAGCTAGCTTCCATCCTCCTCTGGGTACATTGACTTCAATACAAAACTGATGAGGCTCATGGTTCTCACCCACTTCCATAGACTTACACACTAATTATGACAACTTCCGGAAGGACATCCTCCAACCTATCAGAGCTCTTGCAGCATGTACTGACATGTTGTCCACCCAAATTAAGGATCAGAGAATGAATCTAGGACTGAAAGGATAAGCTACATTTAGCTAGCACTGTGGTGCATAACATGTAGTGAATAGATGACTCAAAGAGAGAGAAAGACAATTTTTGAACAAATAGATTTCTTCCAAAATGAAGGAGGAGCAAGAGAGCGAGTGCTACACTATATATATATATATATATACAGAAGTATGTGGACACCTTCAAATGAGTGGATTCGGCTATTTCAGCCACACCCATTGCTGACAGATGTATAAAATCGAGCACACAGCCATGCAATCTCCATAGACAAACATTGGCAGTAGAATGGTCTTACTGAAAAGCTCAGTGACTTTCAATGTGGCACTGTCATAGGGTGGTCAACTGCAGCCACGGTCAACTGTAAGTGCTGCTTTCTGTGAAGTTGAAACATCTAGGAGCAACAAAGGTTCAACTCACAGAATGGGACCGCCGAGTGTTGAAGCGTGTAAAAGCCTGTAAAAATCATCTGTCCTCGGTTGCAACACTCACTATCAAGTTCCAAATTGACTCTGCAAGCAACATCAGCACAATAACTGTTTGTCAGGAGCTTCATGAAATGTTTCCATGGCCCAGCAGCCGCAAACAAGCCTAAGAACACCATGCACAAGGCCAGCGTCGGCTGGAGTGGTGTAAAGCTCACCGCCATTGGACTCGCTTCACCATCTGGCAGTCCCACGGACAAGTGGTTCGGGCTGGGCCCCCTAACGCCTCAGCATACCATGACATTCTAGACAATGCTGTGTTTCCAACTATGTGGCAACAGTATGGGGAAGTCCCTTTCCTGTTTCAGCATGACAATGCCCCTGTGTACAAAGCAAGGTCCTTCCAGAAATGGTTTGTCAAGATTGGTGTGGAAGAACTTGACTGGCCTGCACAGAGCCCTGGCCTCAACCCCATCAAACCCCTATGGAATGAATTGGAATTGGAACTGCGAGCCAGGCCTAATCGGACAACATCAGTGCCCGACCTTACTAATGCTCTTGTGTCTGAATGGATGCAAGTCCCAACTCCATAGATGCCCAAGATTTTGGATTGAGATGTTTGACGAGCAGGTGTTCACATACTTTTGGTCATGTAGTGTAGCTATATTTCTTTCTTTTTTTTCACTTTAATTTACTTAGCTAGCAAGTGCAGCAAGCTAGTTTAGCCTACTCAAACACCCAGGTCAAATAGAGGGATGATATGTTAGCTAGCTGGCTATGACTATCCAACATTGGAACTCTTCCAAGTCAAGGAAAGCTTTTGGTTTTACTCATTTATTGCCACCAGGGCCCGTCGGTGTAACTGCTAAACTGCTTATTGGCTGTACACTGTATTGCATGATTGTGGCGGGTTTACTAACACGTTAGTTCTATTAGCTATGTTGACTATGTTGTTACTTTAGCTAATATGGTGACAACAATGTGGGCTGTGAGTAGAGGTTATCATATGAAGATTTGGCTTGGAAAGGTTTTTTCGCCTGGTCACAGACAGCTGATGTGTTGTGCTTTGAAGTCCACAAGCAAAGGGACAATGTGAAAGGAGGAGAGTGCATAGACTCGAGAAGGAATACAACAAGCTGTTCATATGTGGATATGAAAGTTGTTTCTGCTGAAAAACTTTTATAAGGAAGCAAACAGAACGAAACGGTTATAAACATATCGGAATTAGTCCAATATAAATTCTTGTTTGCAACTGTTGGACTAAAGATTTCACCCTAGATCATCCAGATGCAGGCAAGAATGTGCAACTGTCTGCTCATGTGTCACTACATTGTAAACTTTCATTCATAGGGTAGGTTGTAGCAACCTTTTGTACTTACTGCCACTGAAATACAGGTAACATTTTCTTTAGTTCGTCTCTGCAGGTTGGAGCCTGGTGGAGGTAGATGCAACCATACTCTAATAGGCTGACCACACCACTCACGTCCCGTGCGTGAGTGTTACAAAATAAATGTAGAAATCTATTTTATTCAATTATTGCACCCACACTGATCGGGCGCGTCAACAAGCATCTTCTCTATTTCGAGAGTCTGCGTCTATTTCTGAAGCAGATGGCGCTGCAAGTCCTGCCTGCCTCTCCCATCTCCTCGTTGGTTAATAGAACCAGGTACCCACGTGCCATCTCCTCATTGGTTATGAGGAGATGAAAGACAAACTGTGTTGCCGGTCGGTGTAGTAATACTATGAAAGTTTAGATACCAATCACCATATCAATTCAAAGATTAAAAAGCATGGAAGGAGGAGAGATGACAAGAAACAATTTGTTTGTCTGTTTTATGTGTGGATTAATTGTCGGAGTAGAGGACCTTGTGCATTTCAGGTCAAATAACAACTCAATGTTTATAACGCTTTTCGACCTGGTCCCAAATTAATGTAATTGGTTCAGAGTTTGTTTTGATATTTTAACCTGCGTGTTGTGATCACGTTTGGTGTAGGGGGATAAAATGGCGCACGCACGCAGCCCGTTTGGGTTCCATGTAAGACAGGACATTTATCTGCATCCAGGTTGAGGCTTGCTACCAGCAGGAACATGGAGCACTCTGTGTCAGTAAGTCATGATATTATTTTTTCCATTACATTGCATGATACCATTTCAGAAGCTAATATACCACTCATATGAGTGGAGAAGCCCTATGCACCATACGCCTGTCCACTCCTTGAGCAATGTCCTGTTGGTGAGACTGTGATTAGAGGGTTAGGCAGGAGATCCTGGGCCAGCGCTAGGTCAGGGGTGAGGCTCTTCCTCTTTCGAATTGTCAGTCTGTCTGTGTGGTGATGACATAGCATATTATCTAGGGCCTATGATTGTATCTCCTCCCTGTGCATGTCTCCCTTTAATAAAAACTAACATGTCATATCCACAGGTGAGTCTGCTGGGCTATGCAACTATCAAGGTTTTTTCAATGGCCACATTTTGGGGTACCCAAATGCAATAAAGTGTTGCTAAAAACAACACATTTTCATTTTGTTTATGGTAATATTACCAAAAAATAACTTTTCATAACATGTTTGTCACGTTGGTCTTCAAATTCGTAACTTAAACATCAAGATGTATACACCTAGAGCTTTTGACTGAAAAGGTCCAAAGTAAATACATTTTTATTCATGTATATCAGACACATCACAGGTGTATCAACTGAAATATACACAGAGTTTACAAAACTTTAGGAACACCTTCCTAATATTGACTTGCAACCCCGTTTTGCCTTATGAACAGCCTCAAATTGTCGGGGAATGGACGACAAGGTGTCAACGGCATCCACAGAGATGCTGGCCCATGTTGATTCCAATGCTTCCCGCAGTTGTGTCAAGTTGGCTGGATGTCCTTTGGGGTGGTGGACCATTCTTGATACACATAGGAAACTGTTGAGTGTGAAAAACCCAGCAGCGTTGCAGTTCTTTACACTCTCAAACCAGTGCGCCTGGCACCTACTACCATATCAGGTTCAAAGGCATTTCAATATTTTGTCTTGCCTATTCACACTCTGAATGGCACGTAGTCACACTCCATGTCTCAATTGTCTCAAGGCATACATTTGTTTTCCCCTGCCTCCTCCCCTTCATCACTGATTGAAGTGGACTTAACAGGTGACATCAATAAGGGATCATAGCTTTCACCTGGATTCACCGAGTCAGTTAATGTCATGGAACGAGCAGGAGTTCCTAATGTTTAGACAAAGTGAAAAAAAGTCTGTGTTTGCATACGTAGCAGTTTGTATGAATTTGAGTGGTTACATACAATGTATGTTGACAGACAGAGACTGTTAATGTATTCCCAGGTAAGGCACTTGCTTCCCGTACTACTGAAGGCCCCAGTATTCAGTCAGGCAGCTTGAAGAAGATGTGTGTCACCATCCAGGCCTATGTCACACTTCTATTCCATTCCAGCTATTACAACGAGCCCGTCTTCCTATAGCTCCTCCGACAAGCCTCCAGTGGATCACACATTTATATTTTATTTAACCTTTATTTAACTAGGCAAGTCAGTTAAGAACTAATTCTAATTTACAATGATGGCCTACCCTGGCCAAACACTAACCCGGACAACACTGGGCCAATTGTGCGCCGCCCTATGGGACTCCCAATACAGCCTGGATAAATATCAGGGTCTGTAGTTGTGATACAGCCTGGAATAGAATCAGGGTCTGTAGTGACGCCTCTAGCACTGAGATGCAGTGCCTTAGACTGCTGTCCCACTCGGGAGCCCAAAAATCCAATGATTTTGATCATAAAGAAACATCACATAAAGCAACATGTTCCTGTGCCTTTAGGTCACACTCATCTCAATGACAGAATAAGATCAACCTATAGAGAGTATGACTGGGACGAATGCTGGGACGCTGGTGTCCATCAAAACACCAGAAGACATCCAGTGTGACGTTAGCCTGGTCTCAGATTGTTTCTGCGTAAATAGTCAACTCCTATAGTCGTTGTTAGAATGGCTGACCATAAGGGGTGTGATGTAAACATTCTGAAACTTTTGGAGGACAATTGAAGTCGATAAAACTGCTTCTTTGTTGTCTAAATAGAAACAAACACCAGTGGGACAAGAGAGCACAAATGGATCTGGGATTAAGCTATACTGGAGTCAAGTGGAGTCAATTTAAAAAATCAAGGCAACCAGCTGCAATATGATTTCTAGTTCACTCAACTTTGGAGCAGAAAAGGTCTGCTAACATACATTGCTGAATTGTCTCAACACATTTGCCAAATTGAAGTCATACCGATGGTTGCCTTGATTTTTTAGGTTGACTCAACTTTTGATTGCAAGTCCTCTCAATTTAAGGATTTTGTCAGCCTAATTCAACTCCATGGACCAACATAGTGACTTCAGGGGGAAACCCTGACTGGGACTTGAACCCAGATCCAGCACCTGTCAACCCAACACCTGAGCCATTATGCCAAGAGTTCTAAAGTTGGATGAACTGTAATAATAATGTTTGCTTAAATACAGAAGTTCTTATTTATTGGTTCAGACAAGTAGATTAATGTTGTACTTAGTCAGTCCCATTTGACTCCTTTCCAGTTTCATTGATGATCCAATTAATGGACCAGACAGTGGATTCTTTCAAATCTGGTCTGACTAACCACAGACCAGACCAGGTAAAACAATATGACTAATTGGTAGAACAAATCCACTTACTTTTCTTGCTATATCTGGTTTAATGCATTATACAGTATTTCAGCCTCTGAAATAAATGTTTTAGTTGTAAACTGGTCCCTGACAAGTAAATTGACTAAAATAAATAAAAATACAACTTGCCAAAAGGCACACTGGGTAATATGTTAATGAGACACATGTATATAAGCCAACACAGTATTTTATATTGCAGCAAACAACTAAACTTGTGTGTTCTTCTCAGCTATTTGTGTGGCAAAGGTAAACTTCAACATTTCAGTTCACTCAACATTGTTTTTCAAATTCAACTCACGTTGAGCAAAAATCACTGGGTTCATGGAGTATTCCATATCAGTTCAACAATTTCCCAAAGTCGGACTCCAGCTAACTTGGATATTAGCTAAGGACATTTTACAAGTTGCGTTTTTACAGTATGTTGTTTTTTGATGTATACCAATAAAATGTGATCTCCATAGTACCTTGGATGATGAGGAAGCTAATGTGAGCCAACTGTCACGCCCTGACCTTAGAGAGACGTTTTATTTCTCTATTTGGTTAGGTCAGGGTTTGATGTGGGGTGGGCATTCTATGTTTTGTATTTCTGTGTGTTTGGCCGAGTGTGGTTCCCAATAAGAGGCAGCTGTCTATGTTGTCTCTGATTGGGAATCATACTTAGGCAGCCTGTTTTTCCACCTTAGTTGTGGGTAGTTGTTTTTGTTAGTGGCCTGTATAGCCCTAGTAAGCTGCATGGTCAGTTTTGGTGTTTCTTGTTTTGTAGGCGACATTCTAAATAAAGGAAAATGTGCGCTCTCCACGCTACACCTTGGTCTGGTCATTTCCCTGATGAAAATATGTGACACCAACACTGTCAAGGTATATGGCAAAACATAAAATGTCAAACAATTTGGTAGATAGAGTGCCTCGTCTGGTGGAAATTACCCACATCTAAAGGCTACTCGCAATGGATACAGAGCATGTCATACACAGTGTTCATCTCTAGCGTGTGTGAATGTGAGCCAGAGTTCAGTGGTAAGACACTGTTACTCCTCTGGAGAACGATGAGAGTGTTTCATATGATAAACAGCTCAGATGTTGAACCGGTGTTGCAGTGGCAGTTGATTGTTAGAGTGGGGAAGACTGCATGAAGAGAATAACAAAAACAACTGAGGAAGAGAGAACAGATCTGTCTGTACAAATTGATGGGAGGGATGGGGGTGACCTGATCAGGACTAGTCTGTTATATAGCACACATTTATAGGAACTAGCCAGAAAACACCATGCCACTTCTCTCTGTCCCTAACTCTCTCTGGCTCCTAAAAATACCATTCAAAACATCTAGTATAATGGCATTCACTTTAACACTCTTAATTTATTGATGTGCTTTTTAATTCATTCCCACACACACACGCACACACGCACACACGCACACACACACACTCACCATATGTGGGGCGGTAGGGTATCCTAGTGGTTAGAGCGTTGGACTAGTAACCAGAAGGTTGCAAGTTCAAACCCCTATCTGACAAGGTACACATCTGTGGTTCTGCCCCTGAACAGGCAGTTAACCCAGTGTTCCTAGAACGTCATTGCAAATAAGAACTTGTTATTAACTGACTTACCTGGTTAAATAAAGGTATGAATCTGAAGTGTTGTTTAAGATCTGATCTCAGTTATATTTGGGAGGCTCTATCTCCGTCCAGAGACATGAAAAACAGTCAGTTGATGTCCTCTCTTAGTACCTCAACGCCCTGTTACCCCTCAAATCCCCTTCAGTCTTCTGGTACATATGGAGGTAACTTAACTATAATGGATATGATATCCCAGGCATTAAACTCCAAATGTTTGATCCTTCTCCATGCAATCTACCAACCCATAAATCCCTAAATTACTCTCTTCTTCTGGTTCCAAAAACACCTTTCTAGAATAATCAGGCAGCTTGAGTCAACCATCAACCATCTGTCCTTGTACTTCTTCAACCATTTCTAAGTTGTTTGTAATGACTGAGTTTTTGTATGCTTGGCCAGCTGCTGGGATAATAAACAGGATTTGGTTAATGGCTCTTGGTCCATCCTGAGACAGGTTTCTAACAGCTCTTAGCTAGTCTGGCATACAATGGTAATCAGTGGAGGAGTTTTTCCATAGAGCCACAGTGATTTATTAACAGGTTTAGCACTTTTGGCAACAAAAGTTATATTTTAGTCAGAAAGGTGCAGATGCGTGTCACATCCAGGTATATATATATATATATAGAGAGAGAGAGAGAGAAAAGGAAGAGAGAGAGAGAGAGAGAGAAAAGGAAGAGAGAGAGAGTCTATGAATGGTAGGGTCAATTAAATCACAGAGATACTGTTGAAACAAACATTGTCTATCCTTTGTTCTAAAACAAATGGCAGCGTATAAATCTAGGATACTTTACGTTGTTGCTCATTAATCGAGTGAATGGGAGCCTCACTTAAGATGTACTGTCTCAACCAATTTGTTATCTGGATTTTGTCAGAGACAGAACTTGTGGGGATATTTGGTGGCAATGAATCAAAGACGATGTATCCAGTCAGACAATGTCTGTGTAGCTTGCAGAAATTAGACTATGCCCATTCAGCTATCATCACTTAAAGGCCATGTTACAAGTTACATTTGCCAATAAAGCTAGAATATACACCCCTTGTAGATGGCAATAACCCCCCCCCCCACCCCCCATGTGTATATATACAGTGGGGCAAAAAAGTATTTAGTCAGCCACCAATTGTGCAAGTTCTCCCACTTAAAAAGATGAGAGAGGCCTGTAATTTTCATCACAGGTACACTTCAACTATGACAGGCAAAATGAGAAAAAAAATCCAGAAAATCACATCGTAGGATTTTTAATGAATTTATTTACGAATTATGGTGGAAAATAAGTATTTGGTCAATAACAAAAGTTTATCTCAATAACAATATTATATAACAATATTTTGTTGTATACCCTTTGTTGGCAATGACAGAGGTCAAACGTTTTCTGTAAGTCTTCACAAGGTTTTCACACACTGTTGCTGATATTTTGGCCCATTCCTCCATGCAGATCTCCTCTAGAGCAGTGATGTTTTGGGGCTGTTGCTGGGCAACATGGACTTTCAACTCCCTCCAAAGATTTTCTATGGGGTTGAGATCTGGAGACTGGCTAGGCCACTCCAGGACCTTGAAATGCTTCTTACAAAGCCACTCCTTCATTGCCTGGGCGGTGTGTTTGGGATCATTGTCATGCTGAAAGACCCAGCCATGTTTCATCTTCAATGCCCTTGCTGATGGAAGGAGGTTTTCACTCAAAATCTCACGATACATGGCCCCATTCATTCTTTCCTTTACACGGATCAGTTGTCCTGGTCTCTTTGCAGAAAAACAGCCCCAAAGCATGATGCTTCCACCCCCATGCTTCACAGTAGGTATGGTGTTCTTTGGATGCAACTCAGCATTCTTTGTCCTCCAAACACTACGAGTTGAGTTTTTCCCCAAAAGTTATATTTTGGTTTCATCTGACCATATGACATTCTCTCAATCTTCTTCTGGATCATCCAAATGCTCTCTAGCAAACTTCAGACGGGCCTGGACATGTACTGGCTTAAGCAGGGGGACACGTCTGGCACTGCAGTATTTGAGTCCCTGGCGGCGTAGTGTGTTACTGATGGTAGGCTTTGTTACTTTGGTCCCAGCTCTATGCAGGTCATTCACTAGGTCCCCCCGGTGGATCTGGGATTTTTGCTCACCGTTCTTGTGATAATTTTGACCCCACGGGGTGAGATCTTGCATGGAGCCCCAGATCGAGGGAGATTATCAGTGGTCTTGTATGTCTTCCATTTCCTAATAATTGCTCCCACAGTTGATTTCTTCAAACCAAGCTGCTTACCTATTGCAGATTCAGTCTTCCCAGGCTGGTGCAGGTCTACAATTTTGTTTCTGGTGTCCTTTGACAGCTCTTTGGTCTTGGCCATAGTGGAGTTTGGAGTGTGACTGTTTGAGGTTGTGGATAGGTGTATTTTATATTGATAACAAGTTCAAACAGGTGCCATTAATACAGGTAACGAGTGGAGGACAGAGGAGCCTCTTAAAGAAGTCTCTTAAAGAAGTTACAGGTCTGTGAGAGCCAGAAATCCTGCTTGTTTGTAGGTGACCAAATACTTATTTTCCACCATAATTTGCAAATAAATAAATTAAAAATCCTACAATGTGATTTTCTGGATTTTTTTTCTCATTTTGTCTGTCATAGTTGCAGTGTACCTATGATGAAAATTACAGGCATCTCTCATCTTGTTAAGTGGGAGAACTTTTGCCCCACTGTATATATACAGTGCCTTGCGAAAGTATTCGGCCCCCTTGAACTTTGCGAACTTTTGCCACATTTCAGCCTTCAAACATAAAGATATAAAACTGTATTTTTTGTGAAGAATCAACAACAAGTGGGACACAATCATGAAGTGGAACGACATTTATTGGATATTTCAAACTTTTTTAACAAATCAAAAACTGAACAATTGGGCGTGCAAAATTATTCAGCGCCACCTTTTGCTGCGATTACAGCTGTAAATTGCTTGGGGTATGTCTCTATCAGTTTTGCACATCGAGAGACTGAAGTTTTTTCCATTCCTCCTTGCTAAACAGCTCGAGCTCAGTGAGGTTGGATGGAGAGCATTTGTGAACAGCAGTTTTCAGTTCTTTCCACAGATTCTCTATTGGATTCAGGTCTGGACTTTGACTTGGCCATTCTAACACCTGGATATGTATATTTTTGAACCATTCCATTGTAGATTTTGCTTTATGTTTTGGAACATTGTCTTGTTGGAAGACAAATCTCCGTCCCAGTCTCAGGTCTTTTGCAGACTCCATCAGGTTTTCTTCCAGAATGGTCCTGTATTTGGCTCCATCCATCTTCCCATCAATTTTATCTATCTTCCCTGTCCCTGCTGAAGAAAAGCAGGCCCAAACCATGATGCTGCCACCACCATGTTTGACAGTGGTGATAGTGTGTTCAGGGTGATGAGCTGTGTTGCTTTCACGCCAAACATAACGTTTTGCATTGTTGCCAAAAAGTTCAATTTTGGTTTCATCTGACCAGAGCACCTTCTTCCACATGTTTGGTGTGTCTCCCAGGTGGCTTGTGGCAAACTTTAAACAACACTTTTTATGGATATCTTTAAGAAATGCCTTTCTTCTTGCCACTCTTCCATAAAGGCCAGATTTTTGCAATATACGACTGATTGTTGTCCTATGGACAGAGTCTCCCACCTCAGCTGTAGATCTCTGCAGTTCATCCAGAGAGATCATGGGCCTCTTGGCTGCATCTCTGATCAGTCTTCTCCTTGTATGAGCTGAAAGTTTAGAGGGACGGCCAGGTCTTGGTAGATTTGCAGTGGTCTGATACTCCTTCCATTTCAATATTATCGCTTGCACAGTGCTCCTTGGGATGTTTAAAGCGTGGGAAATCTTTTTGTATCCAAATCCGGCTTTAAACTTCTTCACAACAGTATCTCGGACCTGCCTGGTGTGTTCCTTGTTCTTCATGATGCTCTCTGCGCTTTTAACGGACCTCTGAGACTGTCACAGTGCAGGTGCAGTTATACGGAGACTTGATTACACACAGGTGGATTGTATTTATCATCATTAGTCATTTAGGTCAACATTGGATCATTCAGAGATCCTCACTGAACTTCTGGAGAGAGTTTGCTGCACTGAAAGTAAAGGGGCTGAATAATTTTGCACGCCCAATTGTTCAGTTTTTGATATGTTAAAAAAGTTTGAAATATCCAATAAATGTCGTTCCACTTCATGATTGTGTCCCACTTGTTGTTGATTCTTCACAAAAAAAGACAGTTTTATATCTTTATGTTTGAAGCCTGAAATGTGGCAAAAGTTCGCAAAGTTCAAGGGGGCCGAATACTTTCGCAAGGCACTGTAGCTAGCTAGATTTCAACTGCTGGGGGAAAGCTAGCTTACTCCTAACATCAGTCTCTGAGTTCACCATCTTACCTAGCTAGCTAAGTGGACTGTAGCTAGGTTTCTAGAAAATATCAACTATATACTTTCAGTTGCTATATTTTCTATATATTTTAAAGACTGGTTACTGACTATTGAACATTTTTTTGTGAAAATATTTTGTTCCCCTGCCTGTTTATTGATGCATTGGTGACTAAAATAGTTGTCATGCCCCTCTAAAACATGCACATCTTGATTTTTACAGCAAATACTGTAGCTTTTGTTGTTTTTGTCAAACTTGGCTGAGTAGGCTTGTGCACATTTACATTAGTGTTTCATTAGTTACTCAGTTATTGACTGACTAGGATCATTCTTATTATTCATGTTTTTGGTGTTGTTGCATTTCAGATGGCCAGACCAGCGCCCGTATTTACAAAGAATATCAGCAGTCATTTCACCACAGGACCTGAGAGGTATTATAGTCAATGTTTATGAACTGAATATTGTATGTGAATTTCCATATATCAATGACAGTAACAAAATGGTTGAATTGTTCAGCAATATGTGCAGTGCATGTTTGCATGGCTTTGGTGATAAAAGGCATATAATGCATTTATTGTCATCTCCCTATGGAATAGAAGTAACGGAGTCAAACGTGGTTTCCATATGTTAGATGTGTTTGATACCATTCCATTTATTCCATTCCAACCATTACAATGAGCCTGTCCTCCTATAGCTCCTACCACCAGCCTCCACTGATGTGATCATATGCTACTCATACGCAATCCTGTGTTATTATCCAATGACTTCACAAAGCACAATCACCTTGTGGTATAGTTGAACAGTTCTATGAAATAGGTTCCTGGACTTTTAGAACTATGTCCAGGTCTTGCTGATTGCTTTGAAATAGTGGTCTGTCAGTTGAATCTGTTATTGTCCAATTCCCTCACTTGCCAGGTGAACAGTTATAGAATGTCTACAGTAGAAATGGTACAGTACTGTCATGTGAATCATCCAAGACCCCACATTTAAAAGCTAAACCCACGTTTTATTGAGCAATTGGTAAACCTGTTATGATATTTCCGCTTTGACATTGAAGCTCCAGTATTTTTCTACAGTACAGTCTGGTATTCTCTGAGCTCCAATTTTCTCTGTATGTTTATACAGGGTTAAGAGAGCTCAAAGGCATCCCTAGCCCTGTAACTGGCTACACATTTAGGTCTGGATTCAATTTGTATCGCAAAAGTGTTGTGAAAGATCAAGGTTAAAATGTAAAGGTCATTTCTGATTGAGCCGACATATGCAGCGTTTACCGTGTATGCAGTCTCCACGAATGCGGAAACATTGCCTTTACATTTCAATCGAGCTATAACACAGATCTTCCGTGATACTTCTGCGACACGTATTGAATCCAGCCCTTTGGCAACCCAATTCTGATCTATGTTTCACTAATTTTAACAATCAGATCAGGTTCTGAAAAAGATCTGATGTGAAAAGATCTGATGTGATTGGTCAAAGACCAATTAGGGGAAAAAATATCAGCATTGAGCTGCCTGTCTAAATGCAGCCTTGGTCTGCCTGTTCTTTCCGCACAGCACTCAGCATAGCCTTGCATGCAAACCTAATTGGCCTCAGCTGCTGATGCGACTCTATCGACCGGGGCATACATTCACAACGTTCTGTAACTATTTCCAAGGTAGTTGCTGTAAATGAGAATGTGTTCTCAGTCAACTTACCTGGTAAAATAAGGGTAAAAAAAACACTGGAACCTGCTGCTCACCAATACTGTGTGTTCCATTTACTGCACAAAACTTTGTAAGGATGAGACCCTCACCTCTCACACACAGAGACACAGGCTAATGCTGTTCATTTAAAGTCATCCCACCAATTTGGCCTGCTGATTAAATGCAGGTGGATAAATGTTTGGGGAGGTACATTGTTTCAGGGAATAAAAATATTAAAGTAGTGTTTGCACATTTTTACACCTATTCGTTTGACCTTTTATTCTTGTTTTAGCTATTATAACGTGCATGTTTTATGTCTGAGTATTTATTGGTACTAAAACTCAGGATTTTGAGTCTACTTTTGAAAAACGACTAGAAACAGCCAGCTTCATCACACACTATCACAGGTTTGTACTGTTCTGACATTCTTTTTTCTTCTGTGGTGTCCTCCCATGAACACCATTCTTGTTTAATGTTTTACGAATCGTAGACTCGTCAGAGATGTTACCATGTTCCTGATATTTCTGTAAGTCTTTAGCTGACACTCTAGGATTCCTCTTAACCTCATTCATCATTCTGCATTGTGCTCTTGCAGTCATCTTTGCAGGATGGCCACTCCTAGGAAGAGTAGCAACCGTGCTGAACTTTCTCCAATTATAGACAATTTGTCTTACCATGGACTGATGAACATCATGGCTTTTAGAGATAATTTTGGAACCCTTTCCAGTGTCATGCAAGTCAACAATTCTTAATATTAGGTCTTCTGCGATCTCTTTTGTTCAAGGCATGGTTCACATCAGGCAATGCTTTGTGTGAATATCAAACTCACATCTTGTGAGTGTTTTTTATAGGGCAACGCAGCTCTAACCAACATCTCTAATCTCGCCTCATTGATTGGACTCCAGGTTAGCTGACTCCAATTAGTTTTTGGAGAGGTCATTAGCCTAGGGGTTCACATACTTTTTCCAACATACACTGTAGATGATATATTGAATATAGACAAGAAAAAATACAATAATGTGTGTTATTAGTTTAGTCACACTGTGTTTGTCTTTTGTTTATTGTGCTTTAGTGTAATATTTTCTTTCGTGCTTTAGTGTAAAATTGTACTTCCAATTCAGGTTGTTGCTGCCAGTTGTACAATGCCTAGTTGAAGTTGAAACCATAACTTATTATCTCTTTCCGGTTCTCACAACCCTGTGTGTGCGTGTTCTCACAACCCTCACTGGCATGTCCCTCTGATGCACAGAAACCATGCTCACGAAGGGTAGAGTGCTAAAAGTACTCCTAAAAGGTTTTCTACAAGGCAAGCCACATCACTTCTACCGTGACCCCTGACCTATACTTCAAAGAGAGGACAAGGGGATTATTTTGACCATTTTATTCCATTTCACAGACCCATTCAGTTAGTTTCTCCTGTATTTTTACCATGGATTGCTTAGTGCCTACAGCTCAGGGGAAATGACAAAATATATAAAACAAGAGATCAAGGCATATTGATATCATTAGAGTTTCTTACTAAGAGCTGATAATGCCTTTCTGTTTTACCTTGAATGTATAATCTCTCTGTTTTCATGTTGCTTTGCATTAAACGGGTTTTGGTCTAGAGTTATTAGATCGTACATACTGTAGACTGGTAACAGACTGTGCTCTTTCTCATCCATGTATTTTTTCCTATCTCCCTTTATCTGGCTTATTCCATCAGTAGGGGGCTCAGAGGAATCTACTATGTCACGCTTAACAAAACTCAACCAAATTCAATTAACTACTCCACTGTGAGTTATCCAACAAAAATCTCCACTTTCACTTTGACTGCAGGATATAGCATGTGGTAAGAATCTTGAATTAAATTAAATATATATATATTTTTTTTAAGATTTAAGTTTTCGATGGTTAAGTTACTTAGGAACTTAATAAATATTTGTGTATGCATGTAAAAAGGGTGAGAGTTAAACTACGATTTTAAAATGCATTGAATGGCTGAATGAACATGACATTTGATCTCATTACTTCAGGTAAAAGAGCAAATCCAAACTCACTGGACCGTTTGATTGATCAAGTGCTTCTGGGGGACTCAATTTAATAGATACATGGATAAATAAATGCATACATGAATAAATGTTTATTGATGGTGTTTGAAATAAGCTTCCAACATTCACTGTGTCTGTAAACATCACTGATTAGCCAGCGAATTGTTGATTACTGATTAGCCTTGATGTTTCTGTTTCATGCTTTTTCAAATTCTAACAGCTTTTGTATGTCAGTGGTTTGAATGTGACTTTTGACACTTTGATAAACAACAGAGGAGACATCTGAACAGTATATACTGAAAATATTAGCTGTCTGCAGAATGGGGATAGGCTGTAAAAGACTGAGGAGGTAGTGAAGAAGCATGTAGTAGCGCCTCAGCCAGTCCATTCCCACACATCACAATGTCTAAGCATTGGGTTCCTGCAGGAGGTTTGCTATACACCTCAAACGTCAATATTATAGTTAACACTGTTTCAAGATAAAGTTGAAACAGTTGCTTGATGTTTTAAGGCACTATGGGGCTAACAGGAAATTAATGTAAACTTGGAAGATCAGGTCTAGCCAGGTATAAGCCAGTGTTACAAATTAATACAGGTTCTGGGTAATCCAAACGGATATTCTATTATGTTTCACCATTTTACTTCACAAATGGAACATATCAGTTTGGATTCCAGGCAATCTGGCCTTAATGGCCATGAACAGTACTCTTATCTCTACCCGGCACAGCCAGAAGAGGACTGGCAACCCCTCAGAGCCTGGTTCCTCTCTAGGGTTCTTCCTAAATTCCTGCGTTTCTAGGGAGTTTTTCCTTGCCTCCATGCTTCTACACCTGCATTGCTTGCTGTTTGGGGCCGTAGGCTGGGTTTCTGTGTAAGCACTTTGTGACATCTACTGATGTAAAAAAAGGGCTTTAAAAATACATTTGATTGATTGATAGGGAACGAGTTGTGATAAGCAGTGACTTAGTATTGGCAGGCTGAGAAAAGGAGTGTGAAAATATTAACACAACATTCCTATATATAGTGCATTCAGAAAGTATTCAGACCCCTTCCCTTTCTCCACATTCTGTTAGATTACAGCCTTATTCTAACATTGATTAAATAAAAAAATGTATCAATCTACACACAATACCGCATAATGACAAAGAGAAAACAGGTTTTAAGAAATGTTTGCACATTTCTTACAAATAAATAACATACCTTATTTACATAAGTATTCAGACCATTTGTTATGAGACTCAAAATTGACCTCCGATGCATCCTGTTTCCATTGATCATCTTTGAGATGTTTCTACAACTTGATAGAGTACACCTGTGGTAAATTCAATTGATTGGACATGATTTGAAAAGGCACATGCCTGTCTGTATAAGGTCCCACAGTTGACAATGCATGTCAGAGCAAAAACCAAGCCATGAGGTCGAATTAATTGTCCGTAGAGCTCCTAGACAGGATTGTGTCGAGCCACAGATCTGGGGAAGGGTACCAAAACATGTCTGCAGCATTGAAGGTCCCCAAGGACACAGTGGCCTCCATCATTCTTAAATGGAAGAAGTTTGGAACCACAAAGACTCTTCCTAGAGCTGGCCGCCCGGCCAAACTGAGCAATCGGGGGGAAATCTACTGTCACGCTTAATAAAACTCAACCAAATTCAATTAACTACTCCACTGTGAGTTATCCAACATCTCCACTTTCCTCCAATTTCACCTTGACTGCAAGATATGGCATGTGGTAAGAATCTTTTAAATATTATATTTTCATTATAGATACTATTTCTTTAAATAAAATAAAATGTATCTACTAACTTTAAATATTTGTGTATGCATGTAAAAAGGGTGAGAGTTAAACTACCATTTGAAATGCAAAGTACAGAGATCCTTGATTAAAAACCTACTCCAGAGCGCTCAGGACCTCAGACTGGGGTGAAGGTTCACCTTCCAACAGTACAACAGCCCTAAGTACACAGTCAAGATAAAGTAGGAGTGGCTTCAGGACAAGCCTCTGAATATCCTTGAACATCCGCAACATCGTAAGACATCAGTCAGGAAGATAAGCTTGGTCGCAAAAATATGTGCACATAATTTTCCTTTCTTATGATGCCATCTATTTTGTGAAGTGCACCAGTCCCTCCTGCAGCAAAGCACCCCCACAACATGATGCTGCCACCCCCGTGCTTCACGGTTGGGATGGTGTTCTTCGGCTTGCAAGCCTCCCCCTTTTCCTCCAAACATAACAATGTTATGACCAAACAGTTCTATTTTTGTTTCATCAGACCAAAGTACATTTCTCCAAAAAGTACGATCTTTGTCCCCATGTGCAGTGGCAAATCGTAGTCTGGATTTTTATGGCGGTTTTGGAGCAGTGGCTTCTTCCTTGCTGAGCGACCTTTCAGGTTATGTCGACATAAGACTCGTATTACTGTGGCTATAGATACTTTTGTACCTGTTTCCTCCAGCATCTTCACAAGGTCCTTTGCTGTTGTTCTGGGATTGATTTCCATTTTTACGTTCATCTCTAGGAGACAGAACACGTCTCCTTCCTGAGCAGTATGACGGCTGCGTGGTCCCATGGTGTTTATACTTGTGTACTATTGTTTGTACAGATGAACGTCTTACCTTCAGGTGTTTGGAAATTGCTCCCAAGGATGAACCAGACTTGTGGAGGTCTACAAATAAAATTTCTGAGGTATTGGCTGATTTCTTTTGATTTTCCTATGATGCCAAGCAAAGAGGCACTGAGTTTGAAGGTAGGCCTTGAAATACATCCACAAGTTCACCTTCAATTGAGGAAAATTGACATCATTTGAGTATCAGAAGTTTCTAAATCCATGACATCATTTTCTAGAATTTTCCAAGCTGTTTAAAACGCAACCACCTATCCCGGATCTGGGATAATTGTCATCAACTACGCTAAATAGCATAGCACAACAGTCAAATAATCTTACTAGAAAATATTCATGAAATCACAAGTGAAATATAGCGAAACACAGCTTAGTCTTTTGTTAATCACCTTGTCATCTCAGATTTTGAAATTATGCTTTACAGCAAAAACAATACAAGCGTTTGTGTAAGTTTATCGATATACTTAGAAAAACATTATGTACACCTAGCGGCAGGTAACTTGGTCACGAAAATCAGAAAAGCAATCAAATTAATTGTTTACCTTTGATGAGTTCGGATGTTTTCACTCACGAGACTCCCAGTTAGACAGCAAATGTTCCTTTTGTTCATTAAAAATATGTTTTATATCCAAATACCTCTGTTAGTTTGATGTGTTATGCATAGGAATCCACTGGAAATAGCGGTCACGACAACACAGACAAAAATTCCAAATTATATCCATAATATCGACAGAAACATGCAAATGTTTTTTATAATCAATCCTCAAGGTGTTTTTCAAATATCTATTCGATAATATATCAACCGGGACAGTTGGCTTTTCACTAGGACCGGGAGGAAAAATGGCTACCTCTCTGTTTTGCGCAAAAATCACACTGAGAGCCAACAACAGACCACTTATGCAATGTGGACGTTTATGCTCATTGTTCAAAATAAAGGCCTGAAACTACGTCTAAAGGCTGTAGACACCTTAGGGAAGCCACAGAAAAAGGAATCTGGTTGATATCCCTTTCAATGGGCAATAGGGATGCATAGAAAGACAGGGGTTTCAAAATAAGAGTCACTTCCTGATTGGATTTTTCTCAGGATTTCCCCTACAATATCAGTTCTGTTATACTCACAGACAATATCTTTACAGTTTTGGAAACTTTTGTGTTTTCTATCCTAAGCTGTCAATTATATGCATATTCTAGCATCTGGTCCTGAGAAATAGGCAGTTTACTTTGGGAATGTTATTTTTCCAAAAATAAAAATAGTGCTTCAAGAGGTTTAAAGGCACTGGTTTAAAGGCACTGTGATACAGTGAATTATCTCTCTGTAAAAATGACTTGTCATGCACAAAGTTGCTGTCCTAACCGACTTGCCAAAACTATAGTTTGTTTTAAGAAGAAATTTGTGGAGTGGTTGAAAAAAAGTTTTAATTACTCAAAATCAAATCAAATTTCATTGTCACATGTGGTTAGCAGATGTTAATGTGAGTGTAGCGAAATGCTTGACTCCAACCTAAGTGTATGTGAACTTCTGACTTCAACTGTATACGTATTTAGTACTGTAGATATGTGGTAGGGGCTTGAGGGCACACACTGTGTTGTGCAATCTGTGAATGTATTGTAATGTTTTTAAAATTGTATAAGCTGCCTTAATTTTGCTGGACCCCAGGAAGAGTAGCTGTGACCTGTATTTTCCTATGTTCATATTCCTCCCATGGCAGGAGGAATGGCTGTGGATGATGTTTGTACACTTTGTAAAATGGGTGTAACGCTTGCCGTTTGGGGAAGGTAGAGGAGGACCAAGGTGCAGCGTGGTAAGTGTTCATATTATTTAATGAAATATGCAACACTAGACAAAACAACAAACACGACAAACAAACAGTCCTGAAAGGTGAAACAAAAACACTAAACAGGAAACAACCACCCACAAAACACAATGGAAAACAGGCTACCTAAACATGGTTCTCAATCAGGGACAATGAATGACAGCTGCCTCTGATTGAGAACCATACCAGGCCAAACACAGAAATAGAAAATCATAGACAAACTAACATATACAACCCACCAAACTCACGCCCTGACCATACTAAAACAAAAGACAAAATAAAGGAACTAAGGTCAGAACGTGACAATGGGGACCTTTTAGCAGTCTTAATTGCAAACATTTTTTCAACAGGCAGGCAGAATCAGGTGTAAATGTAATACTTTTTATATACAGATTAATCAGGTGGTCCAGTTGTGCAATGAGCAATACTCAAAAATCATTAAGAATATATATCTATATATATATATACACAGGTATTTACAAAGTTCTCACTTCAATGAAAAGTAGCAGGCAAACCTGTCTAATCCACCAGGCTAGGGGTGTCACAGGCTTCCATCAGCCTCTTCTCACAATTACCAAACCAAATCTGCACAAGAAGCCCAAAACATGTGTTTATTTTCAACTAATCGGCAAACAAATGCTTTTTTGAAAGCGAATGATCATATCAACTTCTACCTCGTGAGTCGTGCAAAAATGCATGTGCACTATAAACATCGCGCCCAATCAAAAGGTGAGAAAACGCAAATGAAAATGTAACCTGATGTCAAATGCTGCAATCAACGGTATGGAAATAGTGAAATGCTAGCAACTGTTGTATAAACTGTTGTATCGATGGTATATCGATTTGACAAAGATGCATTTTAACTTGTGAAAGCAACAACAAACATTTTGATTAGGGAACATAGCGCTCTCAAATGATGGGAGTTTGGAGAGCGTGCCGAGGTGGGTCTTCGCAAATTTACATCACTGGGAATTGAGACGTTTCACCGGAGACTGATTTCCTTTTCCCATAATCTGACCAGACTGGGTGGCCTGAGCACAGGGGTCACATACTGAACAAAAATATAAACGTAACATGTAAAGTGTTGGTCCCATGTTTCATGAGCTGAAATAAAAGTAAACATTTATTTAAATTGACTGATTTCCTTATATGAACTAACTCAGTAAAATTGTTGAAATTGTTGCATGTTGCGTTTATATTTGTGTTCAGTATGGGATGACAGTTAGCAGAATGAATTAAGAAGAGAAACTTAAAGAAAAATAAATTATAGATGTTTGAATTTTTCGGTAAAACCTTGACGTTGTGATTCATTCTTTTTCAAATGAATACTTGTTGACGTCAATACCTAAAATAATGGTGATACAAAAAATAGGTACTTTCATTTGTAACTAATAGCTGTTTGAAACTTTTTTTGTATGGGGATGCTGTGACAAAGAACATCCGGTAGCTTTCGTCTCAACTCCCAGGGTAAAACACTATTTATTAATCAATACTATCCTATACAGTCTCCATCACAGTCGATGAGATTTTAGAGAAATAGCAGAGGGTATTAGATTGGACAAAGTGACTGAAAACAAGAGCACCGATCCATACCAGATGTTTTCCATTTGGGTCCTGTCAGATAAACTGTCATGCTGGAGGACAAGACTAGCCTCGGAGTATAGCAAGGCAGGTTGTCAGATCTCTGCTAGCTTGGAAGCAATAAGTGGCTAAATCCCCAAAATTATTTTGAGAAGGAATCAAATCTGAAAACTTAATCCCTCAACCTCCTAATATGGTTATAAAGCAAAACATTAGATTACATATTTCAACACAGCGGGCAATGTTAAAAAGCATTTAGAAACACAAGTGAATATGGGAAGTGGTTTAGCTGCTTTGCCCCTTAGGGGCACTGTATTAAAAAGTATTGACATTGATAAGTGAAGCTGAACACCATGTATCATGTACGCCTTCTTAGCTGTCTCTTTACTCAACAGGAGCTAGCTCAAAGACTAGAGATGACACAAGACAAAATACTCCCACACCATTCTCTATAAAAAAATAAAAAATAAATAGACACATCAAATCACACTTTATTTCTCACATGTAAAATATAGAAAAATAATAACACTATACACATAAACAATAAATACACAATCAGTAATGATTACCTGGCTATATACAAGGGTACCAGTACTGAGCCGATTTGCAGGGGTACAAGGTTATTGAGGTAGATATGTACATATAGGTAGGAGTAAATTGACTAGGCAACGGGATGGATAGTAAGCAGTAGCATATGTGATGAGTCAAAAGAGTGCAAAGGGTGGGTCAATGTAGATAGTCCGGGTGGCTATTAGGGAGTCTTATGGCTTGTGGGTGGAAGCTGTTCAGGGTCCTGTTGGTTCCAGATTTGGTGCATCGTTACCGCTTGCCGTGAAGTAGCAGAGAGAACAATCTATGACTTGGGTGGCTGATGTCTTTGACAATTTTTAGGGCACTTCTCTCACATCGCCTGGTATAGAGGTCCTGGATGGCAGGGAGCTCGGCCCCAGTAATGTATGGAGCAGCAGGGACTACCCTCTGTAGCAGAGCAGTTGCCATACCAAGTCATGATGCAACCAGTCAAGTTGCTCTCAATGGTGCAGTTGTAGAACCTTTTAGGGATCTGAGGGCCCGTGCCAAATCTTTTGATGCGGAAGAGCAGCTTTTGTGTTTCCATTTGTAAATAGTTTGCAAGCCCTGCCACATCCGATGAGTGTCAGTGCCGGCGTAGTAGGATTCAATCTTATTGATGCTTTGGGGTGGAATCAATCGTATTGACGCTTTGCCTGATTCAATCCTATTGACGCTTTGCCTGTTGATGGCTCGTCGGAGGTCAGAGCGGGATTTCTTATAAGCGTCTGGATTATTGTCCCGCACCTTGAAAGCAGCAGCTCTAGCCTTTAGTTTAATGCGGATGTTGCCTGTAATCCATGGCTTTTGGTTGGGATATTGTCAGAGTCGTGTGTATAGGTGGCAGGGAAGTCAGGTGCAGGAGAGTCAAACGGAGTGTAAATGGAGTCTTTTAATATAAGTCCACTTAACCTCTTGAAACTCCCCATCCCGGATCCGGGATTGTGACTAAGCCTCAGGCTCATTAGCATAACGCAACGTTAACGATTTCTGAAAATCGCAAATAAAATTAAAATAATGCGTTTGCTCTCAAGCTTAGCCTTTTCTTAACAACACTGTCATCTCAGATTTTCAAAATATGCTTTTGAACCATAGAAATTGACTAATTTGTGTACAAAGCTAGCATAGCATTTTGTGTAGCATGTAGCACGGTTTTCAAAAAGCAGATAACCAAATAAATAAAATCATTTACCTTTGAAGAGCTTCTGATGTTTTCAATGAGGAGACAAAACCCAGCCACATACCAAATGCTCAGTGTTTCCTGAAAGCGTCTGTGTGTAGGAGAAATCGTTCCGTTTTCTACATTGCGCCTGGCTAGAAGGAACCGAAAATGCAGTCACCTACAACGTGAAACTTTTTCCGGATTAACTACATAATATCGACCGAAACATGGCAAACGTTGTTTGGAATCAATCCTCAAGGTGGTTTTTCACATATCTCTTCATTGACATGCAGTTCGTGGAAGCTTGCTTCTCTCTCTGTGCCCCATGGAAAAATACTGGCAGGTGACATTTGCGCACCAATTTCGGCGCAGGACACCGGGATCGGACACGTGGTAAATGTGGTCTCTTATGGTCAATCTTCCAAATCTGCCTACAAATACGTCAGAATGCTGCAGACACCTTGGGGAAACGACAGAAAGGGCAGACTCATTCCTCTTGCGTTCACAGCCATATAAGGAGATCATGAAAGACAGAGCCTCAAAAATCCTTGTCATTTCCTGGATGCCAAGTCATCTTGGTTTTGCCATAGAAGCTCACGTTAAAGGGCACGCACAGAGAAGATATTTGTATTTCTGGACACGTCAGAGTGTTTTCTTTCGAACAGTAGCAATTATATGCATAGTCGAGCATCTTTTTGTGACAAAATATCTTGTTTAAAACGGGAACGTTTTTCTTCCAAAAATGAAATAGCGCCACCATAAGTGTAAGAGGTTTTAACATGCTCAAAACATTAAATACCTACACACATAAACGAACATGGGTACGAGGACCTGACGCGCACCCATACAACATAAAACAACACTTGACATAAAACAATCTCTGACAAAGACATGAGGGGAAACAGAGGGTTAAATACACAACAGGTGATGAATGGGATTGAAAACAGGTGTGTGGGAAGAAAAGACAAAACCAATGGAAAATGAAAAATGGATCAATGATGGCTAGAAGGCCGATGACGTCGACTGCCGAGCATCCTCCGAACAAGGAGACAGATATGTACAGATATGTACATACGGTCACTGCGTGGACAATGTCGTCAATGCACTTATTAATGAAGCCGGTGACTGATGTGGTAAACTCCTAAATGTTATCAGATGAATCCCTGAACATCCCTGAACAGTCTGTGCTAGCGAAACAGTCCTGTAGTTTAGCATCTGCTTCATCGGACCACTTCTGTTTTCCATAAAAATATAGGTAAAACGGATTTCAGTTTCCCTGCATTAGAATCACCTGCCACGATAAGCTCCGCCTCTGGATGTGAATTTTCTTGTTTGCTTATGGCCCTATACAGTTTATTGAGTGTGGTCTTAGTGGCAGCATTGGTTTGTGGTGGTAAATAGACAGCTATGAAAAATATAGATAAATGGTCTTAGTATATATATATGGTCTTTAGCATATCATGAGGTATTCTATGTCAGGCGAGCAAAACCTCGGGACTTATCGACATCACCCTACACAGCTTAGTGGACTTTCTGACAATGTTGAGCTACGGTCTTGATTGGTCTGAATGGAGTGAGTACAGTTTCATTCCAAAGAAGTGCATCCTGCTGGTATTGCCTCATAGTAATACATTAATGGGTCGTAATCCCACAAATATTTCCATCTAGTTTGGCAATTTTAAGGATTTTATAGCAGGGTTCCAGTACCAGATCAATGTAGTGTGTGTGTGTGTGTGTGTGTGTGTGTGTGTGTGTGTGTGTGTGTGTGTGTGTGTGTGTGTGTGTGTGTGTGTGTGCGTGTGTGTGTGTGTGTGTGTGTGTGTGTGTGTGTGTGTGTGTGTATATAGTATGTGCAATATATAGTCTTGGGAGTGTGTGGAGTCATTGCAAGATAGGGTCAGTGCAGAAAGTCCAAATTACCATAAATTAACTATTTAGCAGTCTTATGGCTCCGGTATGGTTTGCTCGACGGAAGCAGAGTGAGCAGTCTATGGCTTGGGTGGTCAGAGTCTTTGGCAATCTTTAGCGCTTTCATCTGACACAGCCTGATATAGAGGTCCGGAATGGCAGGAAGCTCGGCCCCAGTGATGTTCTGGGCTGTCCGAATCACCCTCTGTAGTGCTTTGCTGTCAAGGGTGTTGCATTTGCCATAACAAGCGGTGATGCAGCAAGTCAAGATGCTCTCGGATGGTGCAGCTGTGGAGCTACTTGAGGATCTGAGGCGCTGTCGTGCCCTCTTCACAACTGTGCGGGTGTGTGTGGGCCATGTTAAGTCTTTAGTAATGTGGTTGCCAAGGAACTTGAAGCTCTTGACCCACTCCAATACTGTACAGCCCTGTCGATGTGGATGGGGGTGTGCTCTCTCCCCTTTCTCCTGTAGTCCACGATCAGCACCTTGGTTTTACTGACGTTGAGGCAGAGGTTGTTGCCAAAGCATCACACTGCTAAGCCTCTGACCTCCTCCCTGTAGGCTGTCTCATCGCTGTCGGTGATCAGGTCTACCACTGTTGTGTCGTTAGCAAACTTAATGATGACTTTGGAGTTGTGCTTGGTCACACAGTCGTGGGTGAACAGGGAGTCCCCATGTTGAAGATCAGATTTGTTGGGCACAGGGACTTTGTCTGCCTGAAACATGTCGGTTTTATAGACTCGGTCAGGGAGAGGTTGAAAATGTCAGTGAAGATACTTCCCAGTTGGTCAGCGCATGCGCTGAGTACACGTCCTTGTAATCCATCTGGCCCCGTGGCCTTGTGAACGCTGACGTGTTTAAAGGTCTTGCTCACATCGGCTACGGAGAGCGTGATCACACAATTGTCTGGAACAGCTGATGCTCTCATGCATGCTTCAGTGTTGCTTGCCCCAAAGCGAGCATAAAAGGCATTTAGCCGTCTGGTAGGCTCATGTCACTGGGCGAGGATCAGCCATGTTGCTGTTCTACTGACAACTGTTGTCAGTCAATAGCCAGCTAGCTAGCTAAGTGGAAATAATCTCGGGAGTAGCCTATTTGTTTGTTCCCAATGCCAGCTTTCAAGCAGAGTCTGTGCTCTTGGTTAACATGCACCCCATCACAGAGAATCATCCCTCGTCCGTACAAGGAAGCTATACTAGGCTAGCAATACAGCCCGATGCGTCAATATTCAGTAAGTAGCAATGTTGTCTTGAATGACATGTGCAAAGAGATATGTGTCGCGCAGCTCACGAGACCGTTGCAAGACACTCTTATCAGTGATACATTTTATGGTGTCATTTCAGTCACATTAGTTAATGTAACTTGCGCCGGCAGTCACACTTTACATTTTCTGCAAATTATCTGACTTATGGTCATTGTCTTGGAACCATATTCCTAATCAAATCAAATCAAATGTTTATTGGTCACATACACAGGGTTAGTAGATGTTACTGCGAGTGTAGAGAAATGCCCTGAGCAACCAGAAGATTTGCAAAATCGTTAGTGCATACTGTTGCATTGTCACCCTATTAACATACATTTTACAGTATAATTTTAGTCACATAGATATATTTACTTCATCTTATCTCCAGCATTAGGTTAGGCTGATTTATTAGCCATGTTACTATCATGAGTCAGTTTCAGATAGACCGACAGGGAGGGACTACCGACTGTATCTTGCATTCTAGTAGTACTATTCTAGTGTCAGCATAGTGACTATCATATGCTTTTGTATTGTATGCTATTGTAGTGATCACATCATCCTAGTCATGTTTTAGCCCTGTTATTAATTAATATTCAGCCTGCATTTTGTTTTCTTCATGTCTTACATACCCGTTCTTCACGTGTTTCATGCTCCAACTTGTAATGCTGTAGTGAATGCTTGCACATTCAGGTGTTAGCTGAAATCTTTGCTTCACTACCTCACTCTCCATCCGACTTCGGTGGAATAGAAGACAGACTATCTCCTTTCTAGGAGGACTACGGATGTAGACTTCGAAATGACAGGTTTAACTTTGTTTTATTAAAACCAATGCATTTGTGTGTTACCACCAATCCGTCATTTAATTATAATCATCATATAACCATTTAAAACATCTATTTCAGAGAGTGTAAGTGGTAATTTCATGAGGTATGAGGGAGTGAATTTAAGTCTGCTGTGTTAACAGCCTCTTGCGCCGGTGATCAAACATTGACATGGGTTAAGTCCCAAATGGCACCCTATTCCCTAAATGTTTGTGCACTCGATAAGGAATAGTGTGTCAATTGGGATGCAACCATGGACTACTGGCCTGAATTTCACTCATTCACCATGTGAGTAGAGCACTCATTATCTCCTGCCTGTGTCCAACAATACAGTAAGTGGATTGAAAACGAACACCAAGTCACAAGATAACAAATAATGTGTATGATTCTTGTTATGTCTTGCATTGTAAATGCACCAGCAATATATAAATCAGCACTAAGTCATGCAGACACAAGGCAAATCACTCTCATTAACAACAATAAAAGACCCCAAATGATTATTTATTTTAAAAAACATGGTCAGCTCAAAGAATAAGAAAAACTCCATTCTATCTTGTTTGAAAGGAAGTTTTGCTTCAAGTGCAGAAATGAAAACAAAAGTGATAAAAACTGATTTTGATCTTTACAATATAACGATTTAGGTTTTTGAGTGAAGATGGTGCCGATTAACCTGCCTGCCGACTGCAATATCAAACCTGTCAGTCAAAGAGATTTGATCAGCATGAAGATAAAACCACCAGGCCCCTCTGTTTTTATTATTCTATCCGTTATAGATAGTGTCACTCTCTGGTGCTGACAACCACTGACCCGTGCATTTGGTTCTGAGGTGTTGTTTCCGGCCAACAACTCCCAATCCTTCCATGGAGAGAATACTCAAAATAGAATACTGACTGTGAGAAGTTGTCAAGGGATGGCCTCTTTTTTGGAATAAATACATTTTAAAATGTTTTGCAACTGTTAATAAACTTTAGGGAAATAGCAACTTAGAAATGTCCTTTGTCCAAATGTATGAAATTCCTACCTTTCCCATGATATATTTCTTTAGAGCAGTCATACTTGTCCAAAAGTTATGTTTGTTTGTAAAACCAAATTACTGTATTTCCCATCTGCATGTCAGCCTATAGGAGGACAGAGAAGAGATGGTTCTCCCACAGAGTCTTGATAACCAAATAAACCAATCACTCCAACTAGGCACTTTGATTATTGAGATCATGACTTTGCTCTAAATAAGCTGTGCTGTTTACCATTTACTGTAATCACAGTCTATATCATTAATATAGAGGATTTCAATCAACAGTAATCAAGACGTAAGTAAGAGTGGTAGCCTACGCTTAATGCACACTTTCAATTTCCTACTTCACTTCCTGTTTGAACTAAATGTACCATTTAGAACCTCTTGCTACTTACTGTAATCACAGTCTACTTCATTAATGGGAGGATTTCAATCAACAGTAATCAAGACGTAAGTAAGAGTGGTAGCCTACGCTTAATGCACACTTTCAATTTCCCTACATCACTTCCTGTTCGAACTAAATGACTACATTGCAAGTAGGATTAAAACAGTATTTCTCTGTTTGAACATGTACACTACCGATCAAACGTTTTAGAACACCTACTCATTCAAGGGGATTTCTTCATTTTTAATATTTTCTACATTGTAAAACAACAGTGAAGACATCAAAACTATGAAATAACACATATGGAATCATGTAGTAACCATAAAAGTGTTAAACAAATCAAAATGTGTTTTATATTTGAGATTCTTTAAAAAGCCACCCTTTGCCTTGATGACAGTCTTATTTCTTGGGGGTTGAAACTGTTCAGGGTCCTAATGGTTCCGCACTTGGTGCATCTGTGGTAACTGAGAGAACAGTATATGACTTGGGTGGCTAGTATATGGCAGGGAGCTCGGTCCTGGATGGCAGGGAGCTCGGCCCCAGGGATGTACTGGGCAGCAGGGACTACCCTTTCTAGCGCTTTGTGGTTGGATGCCATGCAGTTGCCATACCAAGCGATGATGCAGCCAGTCAAGATGCTCTCAATGGTGCAGCTGTAGAACTTTTTGGGGATCTGAGGGCCAATGCCAAATATTTTCAGCCTCCTGAGGGGGAAGGGTCGTTGTCGTGCCTTCTTTACGACTGTGTTGGTGTGTGTGGAACATGATAATTGCTCAGTAATGTGGACACAGATAAATGTGACACTCTCGACCCGCTCCACTACAGCCCCATCGATGTAGGCGGGTGCTTACTCGGCCTTTCCTGTAGTCCACGATCAGCTCTTTAACTTTCAAATATTTAGGAAAAGGTTGTTGTCTTTGCACCACACTGCCAGGTCACTGGTTGGTGACTAGCTTGGAGGGGACAATGGTGTTGAACGCCGAGCTGTAGTCAATGAACAGGATTCTCACATACATATTACTTCTCTAGGTGGGCGAGGGCAGTCTGGAGTGCAATGGAGATTGCGTCGTCTATGAATCTGTTGGGGTGGTTTGCAAATTGGAGTGGGTCTAGGGTGTCTGGGATGATGGAGTTGATGTGTGCCATTAGCAGCTTTTCAAAGCACTTCATGATTACAGAATTGAGTGCTACAGGGCTGTAGTCATTATGGCATGAAGCCTTGGAGTTTTTGGGAACAGGAATGATGGTGGTCAGTTTAAGACATGGGGATTACAGAAAGGGACAAGGAGACTGTGAATATGCCTGCAAGCTGTTCATTGAATGCTCTGAGAACGCGCCCGGGAATATCGTCCAACACTGTGGCCTTGCGAGTGTTGACCTGATTAAAGACCTTACTCATGTCGCCTTGGAGAGTGAGATCAACCAGTCCGCTGGGTCAGTGGGAGACCCTCACGCAAAGCACAGTGTTGTTATTGCCAAAGGGAGTTTGTCTGGTAGAGAAGCATCGTTGCGCAGATCATGGCTGGATCTTCCTTTGTAATCCGTAATAGATTGTAGCCCCTGCCACATGTGTCGGACTTCGGAGCCTGTGTAATATGATTCCACCTTATTCCTATATGTTCCTTTTGCTCGTTTCATGACTCTGCAGAGGTCATAGTGGGACTTCTGGTACTTGTTCCTGTCTTCGGCCATAGCCTCTGTGATAGCTCTTTGTGCGGTAGCCCTGTCCTTTCTCTTAGTGCCAAGCTCGCTGTTAATCGAGGGCTTTCTATTGAGGATGCAGCGAACCTTCCCTGATGGGGCAACGTCACCAATGCATTTCATGATGAAGCCGGAGATTGAGGTGGTTAGCTCGTCGATGTTGTAGGTGGAGTCTCTGAACATATTCCAATTAGAGCTAGTAAAGCAGTTCTGTAGCACAATCTCTGATTCTGGTGGCCATTTCTCAACAGAGCAAGTCACGGGTACTTCCTGTCTTAATGATGCATGCTGGCAACAAGAAAAGCAGCCTCCAGGTGAAAGTTTTCCTGCTTCTTGTTTATAGCCTTGTACACTTCATTAGGTGCCAGCTTGTTATTTTTTTGGTCCTGAGGTAGAATGTATACAACAGTCACCATAACAGCTGAAAGCTCCCTTTGGGGGTAGAAGGGTCGGCATCTGAGCATCAGGTATTTCAAGATGCGTGAACATTGGATTGAGACTTCAATTGCACTCGACTCAGCACACCATTTCTTGTTAATGAAGAGGCAAGTCCCTCACAATTTCCCTGACTCCCAATGTCCTGTCTGCTCGGTGAATGGAGAATACAGTGAGTTCGATAGCCATGGGGCGTATCTTATCCGAAAGCCATGTTTCAGAAAAGCAGAGAATATTGCAGTTGGTAGCAAATCCGCAATTGGAGGTCATCCATCTTATTATCAAGTGACTTCTGGTTCTGCCTTCGCCTTAATCTCACCAGGACTCCTCCTCTCTTGCCTCTGTTAAGCCAGTGTTTCCTCTTGGATACCTCAAAACGTCCATGGCAGATGAGTCGAAGTTGAAATTGAGGTAAGTAACTGCTGATCTGATGTTCAAAAGTTCTTGTCAGTTAGAAGAAATTATAGTGGATACATTATGTGATTGTTTTTTTTATAAATGACAAAAATGACAAAATAGCAAAGTTGAGTCAGCGCTCGCAAATTGGCAGCCATACAGTACGGCGCCATCTTATGTGTCTGTAATCCATGGCTTCTGGTTAGGATATGTATGTACGGTCACAGTGGGGACAACGTCATCGATATGTTTATTAATGATTCCGGTGAATGATGTGGTAAACTCTTCAACGTTATCGGATGAATCCCGGGACATATTCCAGTCTATGCTAGCGAAACAGTCCTGTAGCTTAGCATCCACTTCATCTGACTACTTCTGTATTGAAAGAGTCACTGGTACTTCCTGTTTGAATTTTTGCTTGTAAGCAGGAATCAGGAGATTGGTGTTATGGTCATATTTGACAAAGGGAGGGCGAGGGAGAGCATGGTATGCATTTCTGTGTATAATTACTTACAGGACGTTTTCCATATAACGACTGACAAGACCTGGGATTCATTCTGACATGATTATTTCTCATTGATTTATCATTGAGATACAAAAGACATGTTCGATACAGGATAAATAAATTAAAACAGAACAGCAAATGGTTTAGGGGAAGTTTTCCTCATTGTGTGATATGTTTTGATAATGAATGAGAATGAATCCCACAGACAAGTAAAGCTATCTTGCTCAACCATATTTAAATTTTTGTAGCCTGATTTGAACATCAATTGCAAGTGGTCCCTCCATCTGGTTATGTGCACACACAATCATTTTGTACTATTTAATTTAATCCATGATGGCTTGCTGTGGATTAGCATATGAATGCTAACATGACGATGCATGTTCTGCATGCCAAACATACTGACAATGCTTACAGAGCAGCTGTAAGAGGAGCAGCTAGCAGCATCATGCTGTCAACCATTAACATATAGAAGTGCTTTCTAACTTAACACCTGTCTATGTTCTAGGTCCATATGAGGTAGACTAGATCTCATTCTCTAGACAGACAAACACCCTCAATTCCAGAAGTGTATAGCAGTGGCGGTCGGTGCCGTTTAAGATGAGTGGGGATAAAAAAAAATATTAGCTTGGCCTTATTCCTATTACAGCATATTGGATGACTGTCATTCATATTCCATTCACCCAGCTCAATGTAACATCGGTAGGTTTAGGCTACTACATGATTCTCAAATGTTCCTCAAATGTAGCCTATGGAGGAAAGTTTACAACGTAGGTGCACAGGTCGAGAACATTTTGAGTAATCAAGGTGACAGACAGTGACACATTTAATACTGTCTTGCACACTCTTGCCTGTATCAAGCTGGTCTAAGGTGTAATCCTTAGTCCAACAGGTGCAAATGAGGGTTTCTATTGGACAAATTCATGTATGTTTATCCCCGTTTCGTTCCGTTTGCTTCCGTTTAAGAAACGGTTTCAACAGAATCGGCGGAATGAATACACCCCTGATCACAGACAATAATTTTTATAGCAGCCACATAAAAACAGAACACTTTGATGATTGTATATATAATTCCTTCTCGCAAATATCTATGCGCTCTCCTCCTCTAACCTTTTCCTTTCGTTTGTGGACTTCTGTGCACAACACATCAGCTGTCTGTGACCAGACGAAAAACCTTTCCAAGCCAAACCTTCATATGATGACCACTAACCGCTACACACAGCCTACATTGTTGTCACGTCATAGTAAACTGGAACTACTAGAACTAATGCGTTAGTAAACCCGCTACAACCATGCAATACAGTGTACAGTTAGAAAGCAGTTACACCAGCGGGCCCCGGTGGCAATAAATTCATAAAACCAAAATCTTACCTTGACTTGGAAGAAGTCCAGTGTTGGATAGCCATAGCCAGCTAGTTAACATAGCATCCCTCTCTGTTTGAGCCGGGTGTTTGAGTAGGCTAAACAAGCTAGCTGCATAAGCAGTTTAGCAGTTACAGCGGCAGGTCCTGGTGAGAATAAATTTATAAATCCAAAAGCGTACCTTGATTTTGCGCAGATGCCGCTATCCATCCACAGTTTATGGTTAGGGTAGGTTTTAATAAGCACAGTGGGTACAACATCTCCAATGCACTTCCTTATAAACTCATTCACCGAGTCAGTGTATAGATTGATGTTATCTCTGAGGCTGCCCGGAACATTTCCCAGGCCGTGTGATCAAAACATTCTTGAAGCGTGGATTCTGATTGGTCAGACCAGTGTTGAATGGTTCTAGTTACGGGTACATCCTGTTTGAGTTTCTGCCTATAAGACGGTAGGAGTAAGATGGAGTAGTGTTCGGATTTGCCGAAGGGAGGGCGTGGGAGGGCATTGTATGCATTGTGGAAGTTAGAGTAGCAGTAATCGAGTGTATTGCCCGCTCGAGTGCTGCAATCAATATGCTGATAGAATTTAGTTAGCCTTGTTCTCAAATTTGATTTTTAAAATCTTCATCTGTAATAAAGGCAGCCTAAGGATATATGGTTTCCAGTTTACATAGAGTCCAGTGAACTCACTTGAGGGCTGTCACGGTGTCTGCTTGAGGGGGTATATACACAGCTGTGATGATAACTGACAAGAATTCTCTTGGGAGATAATATAGCCGATATTTCATTTTAAGGAATTCTATGTTGGGTGAGCAGAAGGACTTGAGTTCCTGTATGTTGTTATGATTACACCATGAGTCGTTAATCATGAGGCATACACTCCGCCCTTCTTCTTCCCCGAGAGGTGTTTATCTCTTTCAGCGCGACGCATGAAGAAGCCGGTTGGCTGAATCAACCCCGACAATGTATCCCGAGAGACATGTTTCTGTGAAATAGAGAATGTTACAATCTCTGATATCTCTCTGGAAGGCAACTCTTGCTCTAATTTTGTCTACCTTGTTGTCAAGAGACTGGACATTGACGATCAGTATACTCTGAAACAGTGGGCGGTGTGCACACCTATGGTGCCTGACCAGGAGGCCGCTCCGTCTGCCTCTTCTGCGGCGATGTTGTTTTCTGTTGGCTTCTGGGCTTGCATCCACTGTCCTGGGTGGTGGTCTGAACAAAGGATCCGCTTTGGGAAAGTCGTATTCCTGGTCATAATGTTGGTAAGTTGACGTCGTTCTTATGTCCTATAGTTCTTCCCGTGCTGTATGTAATAACATTTAATATTTTCTGGGATAACAATTTAAGAAGTAATACATAAAAAAACTAAATACTGCATAGTTTCCTAAGGACTTCATGCAAGGCTACCATCTCTGTCAGCCATCTTACATCACCATCTTAGTCGAGGTAACTGAGGTAATATTACATAGGGGTAGAAGGGAGTGGGGGGAGTTAATGCAAATAGTCTGGGTAGCCATTTGATTAGCTGTTCAGTAGTCTTATGGCTTGGGGATAGAAGCTGTTAAGAAGCCTTTTGGACCTAGACTTGGTGCTCTGGTACCACTTGCCTTGTGGTTGCAGAGAAAACGGTCTATGACTAAGGCGGTTGGAGTCTTTGGGAAACTGACGCATCAGGGAAAAATTTGCTGCAACAAAATAATCATCAAGTTAAGATCCTACATCTGTAACAGCATGTAGACAACCTGTGCCCATGAGCAGATACTGTGTGTGTCTGTGTGAGTTTTTCATAGAGCTCACCTCAATATCTGTGGTGCAGCTCTTGGAAACATAATTTCGCTGAGTCTACCTTTAAAAAAACTGTAGTGTTTTTGTCAGACATTACTGTAGTATTTTCATATTAGTTGGGAGCGGGGACAAAGTAAGAGATCATTTATAAGTTCTGCCAAAAGCAGGGACAGTGGAGGAGAACGTTAAATGCAAAAGAGCTTGAGGAACTTTGAAGAATTGCTTGCTGCCCTCCTGTCTACTACTTTGTTAACTAATATGAATGAAATAACACGGCAGTTTTGCATCCTAACTCTGTATCAAAAACCAATGTAGATTGTGTGGCATGCTGTGAAGCAAGGTGTGACAGGAAAGAAATTAAGTCATACGTGGCACTTGATTTCAATCAGTATTAGATTAACCTTCAACTTCGTTTGTGTTCTATTTACTCAGATTCGAAGCCTGTCAATAGATTATCAGAAAGAGAGAAAGAGAGAGTGTGAGAGAGAATGAAAGTTATAATAAGAGAGAGGGAGAGAGCTGGAAATCAGGAACAACTGTATGCGTCAGTCATAGTGGAGCATTCCTCACCTAGAATAATGACTCGGCTAACTGGTAGGGTGTGTCGGAAAATCAGACCCAAATCAGATAATTGTCGTGACTCTCCTGTGAAGTTCTGAAGGATCAGGTTACAGTGGGTCAACTCTACAGTGCCCTCTCCCTCCCGCAGAGGGGGCGAGGGATGAAGTTGGCAAGGTTTAATGACTTAACAACCGGATCGTATATACCTTGCAGAAACTCTGCCTTTGGGCTCTGCAGTATTGAAAATGGAATGCCTGAGTGTTACAACAGAGAGACACTTGGCCAAAATGGTAACATCAAAAGGTTGGACATTGAAACAATATTTCTAATGTAAATAATGGAGGAAATGGTTGGTGGGGCTCTAAACAATAATCATGTCAAATAAGTTATTGTTTTGTGATATTATTAAAGACGGTATAACCAAATAACCGTAACTATAGAAATGTATATGTTCCAGTTATCAGATTTACATCTAAATATTGTGGAAATTATATGATTACATTTGAAACTATTTGTGAGAAGATGAAATGTGATTTTAGCCTTCTAAATGAGAATTGTCTTTCATGTAAAGTTTTACCCAGTCAGTAACCACTCCCACGTGAGCACGGACATTTTGACAAAAGAAGGGGACGCCCTTTTTACTTGAGTGTTTATATAACGAAATGCACATTAGACCATAGAACATGAGGATCATCCACACGTTGAAATGGTTGGAGTCTCTACAGACCAAAACATGCTGGGTTGCTGCTGGTGTGGACAGTGGTCTTATATGTACCCTGAATAATCAATCATTTAGACCAGACAATGGTCAGGTTGCTACTGGCATGTAAAATGGTTTAAAGACTACAATACCAGAAAAGGGTTGTCTGCAGCTGTTTATGCACTAGGAAACTAGGAAGCCTAGGAAACTTGACCGAAGATGAGAAAGACAAAGAATAATTTCCTCTCACCACTATAGGTATCTCTAGGGTATCCATTCTAAACAAACAGAGTGAAGGACAGCTATGACTACAAAGGACATGGTGACCTCTGGTGGACAACCTGAGACTTACATAACCAGAGACTTTCTGTAGAACTATTCGTCACAGACTGATCAGACGATTTCAACAGTGAGACAACAAAGACTTACAAGCGTAAATATGTACTTCACATTTCTAAATCCAAATGAGCGGTTGTTAGGGTGCTAAATATCCACATTTACAATGAGCGTATTATTCAACTGTATGTATGATAGTTGAATTCCCGTCTCTCCTTCTCCCGCTCTTTCTTTCCCCACCCCTTTTCATTGTGTACCAAGCAGTCATATCTGGTTAGTCCACTAGGGACTTTTCATTGCATTGTTAGTAATCAAGGTATAATCTATCCCGTGTGTGTGTTTATGTATTTCTGTATGCTTATATCATTAGATAGTAAATAAATAATAAAGCAAATTTGTGTAAGCTGATTCATCATGGAGACTAGGGTTTGTGCAGATTTATAGGATATTATGATGTTCAGAATGAGACTGAAATAGGTGCAAATGATCGATGGATGATGGATAGTATATCGAGATATTCTGATATTCTTGAGTTAAATCGGGAAACGGTAACTCGTTAAATAAACTTTCCCGTGGTGCCCTAGATTACTACTTAATTAGTTATATGATTAATTTAATTGTGTAATAATTGAATGTGACATGTCATTTTTCGATGAATAGCTGCTATCGCATTAATGGTAGTCACGTCGCGACATAATGAAATCAGAACTAATGTTTTAGTGTATGGGGTGCATGAGTAAGTCCCTAACAATGTAATGCTTGTTTAGCATATAGAAGTGCTATATGGAGTTCATCATACCAAATCAAACTTGTGAGTACTGCATCATTAAAATTCCCGACAGTCTTATCTTTACTTCTGAGACAAACATAGCATGATCAAATCTGTAAAGTAGTTTTGAGGGTGGTAGTGAGGCACTATGTTGATGAGAATACATGTGACCGTGAAAACTATCAGCTGAAATTGACCTATGACTCAACAGAAAACAAATATGTTCTATATCAAATGACCCGTTGTTTTGCTCTCACTGAACAATCCACATGGAAAGTATTTGCAATTACAACCAGCTCTGGCAAAAACATTTTTTTCAAGAGAACATGCAGTACTGTATACTCTTCTCTCGTGGCTCATCCAAATTAGTTTTCTTTGAACAAGAAAAGCACATAAATTAAATCTGTGAAAACTGAACACTGATAGCTCAGTTTTAGCAATAACTATCTACTAAATATGTGTATGTGACCAATAAAATTTGATTTGAGATACTGGGGATCAACTATAGTATAGCATACAGTAAAGCCTAAGCACTAAATTATAGCATGAGACTTGAACTAATGGAGACCTTGTCACCTCGATGCAAATATTAAATTGAACTAACATTGTCAGGGATTTGTAGAAGAAAGTATGAGATTGTGAGGATATTCTGTAGGCTGTAGGCCTAATATCTTTACAGTGATATTTAATGAGTAAGCTCAATATAGCAAGTGGATGTGTCGTGTATTGTCTGTAGTCAATGGACATACAGTAAAGCACAGAGCTTGTAGCTGTTGATTCAGTGGTAAACAGGGAGATGATTTGTGTGTGCCTGGGGGTTCGTTCACATAGTTCACGTCACAATTCAAAGCCAGTGTGGTGGATTAGGAAAGGACACATGAAAGCCCTGGCCAGAGTGGAAATGTTGTCTCAATATAAGACTCCCTTACACCTACAGTAATTTATGGATATAACTTATGGATCATGAGAAACAAAAAGAGTTTCAGGTTATAAGTATTGCAATGACTAGTAATGCAGTGATAAACAAGGCATCTAACAAGCTTAATGGAAAAATAGTACACAGTACATCATTTGTGACCAGTGCGTTAATTTATAGAAAAGTGTCAACAAGTTAATTGCCAATGTTCTGCATAATAGTACACCCATTATAGTAATATTGTCCCAGGTGTGACTAATTGTCCCTAATTCAGCAAGCATTTTCACTGGACCATTTAAATCATCATGTGACTTTGATGACAAAAATAAAAAAACGTGTTATTCTCTAAATCACCATAATGAAAAGGGGGAACTAGCTTTACCGTGGGGTCTGAAGTGTCTCTCTGGGGTGTCTCTCTTAATGGTGTTCAATTAGGGCATGGGGTACCCAAGGGTTAGGGTACCAGGGCTCAGGGACGAAGGATAATTAGCAGTAATAGAGCTTTTATCTGACGGGGTCATTGATCATGAAAGCTTATGACAGGTTCTGAGAGGACACCAATTCCTGATCTATGAAGAAAGATAGAGTTGGAAGGGTTTGATGGGAAAGGAGAAAGGTTTCTCCAGTGCCTTACCCACATTAAATATTTTTGCAGACTATACTGTAGTGTTACGGACATGACTGTAGTATACTGTAATATTTACACTTTACTGTAGTTTAATATTGTCATACAAAATGGAAGTAAATACTATAGTAATTACTGTAGTGTTTTTGTGGACTGTAGTATACTGTAGTATTTGCTGTAATGTTTTTGCAGACATTTATGTAGTATTTACTATATTGCTTATGTTTTATTGATTATTTTTGATTAAGCAGTGGATTTCTCCTTGATATATCCTATTGGACAAATACTCAGAGCAACCTACATTTATTTTTCACCATCTACACATAATATCCAGTATAACATGTTTTTAGAAATGTATTGAAAATGAAATACAAAAATATCCCATACATTTCATACCCCTGAATCAATACATGTTAGAATCACCATTGGCAGTGATTACAGCTATGAGACTTTCTGGGTAAGTCACTAAGAGCTTTGCACACCTGGATTGTACAATATTTGCAAATTAATCTTCATTTCTTTTTCAAGCTCTGTCAAGTTGTTTGTTGATCATTGTTAGACAGACATTTTCAAGTCTTGCCATATATTTCCAAGACGATTTTAAGTCAAAACTGTAACTCAGGAACATTCAATGTTGTCATGGTAAGCAATTACAGTGTACACTGTATTTTCCTTGTTTTTTAGGTTATTGTCCAGCTGAATGGTAAATATGTCTCCCAGTGTCTGTTGGAAAGCAGACTGAACCAGGTTTACATCTAGGATTTAGCCTGTGCTTGGGTCTATTCCATTAATTTTTATCCTAAAAAAACTCCCTACTACGTGCCGATATAAGCATACCCATAACATGACGAAGCCACCACCGTGCTTGAAAATATAAAGAGTGGTATTCAGTAATGTGTTGTGTTGGATTTGCCCCACACATAATGCTTTGTATTCAGGACACAAAGTACATTTTTTGCCACATTTTTTGCAGTTTTACTTTAGTGCTTTATTGCAAACAGGATCCATGTTTCTTCTTTTCACTCTGTCATTTAGGATAGTATTGTTGTATCACAACTCAGAATATGACCCAGATACAGACACAGGGATGGTTAGGTTCTCAGAATATTTATTATAACAAAGGGGCAGGGAAAAGGGCAGACAGAGGGCAGGCAGAGGTTCGTAGTCAAAGGCAGAGTCAAAAAGGGACAGAACGGCAGGCAGGCTCAGGGCAGGCAGAAAAATCGGAACCCGGGACGACTAGAAAACAAGAACTAGAGAACTGGGAAACACGCTGGTAAGACCTGACAAAACAATACGAACTGGCAACAGACAGAAAGAAGGTTCAAGTATAAATACACAGGGGATAATGGGGAAATAGATGACACCTGGTGGGGGGTGAAGACAAGACAGGTGAAACAGATTAGGGTATGACATGTGGAGTAACCACAATGTTGATCCATCTTCAGTTTCTCCTATCACAGCCATTTAAGTCACCATTGGCAACATGGTGAAACACCTTAATCTTCCTCTCTGGCAACAGAGTTAGGACGAACGGCTGTATCTTTGTAGTGACTGGGAGTATTGAAGTGTAATTAATAACTTCACCATGCTCAAAGGGATGTTCATTTTATGTTTATTTTCATTTTTACCCCCATACCAAAAGGTGCCCTTCTTTGCGAGCCCTTGAAAAAATCACCACTCGACTGAGTTTCCTTACAGATCATTTTATGTGTGGGGTACAGAGATGAGGTCGTCATTCAAAAATCATGTCAAACACTATTATTGCACACACATTCCATGCAATTTATTATGTAACTTGTTAAACACATTTTTACTCTTGAACTTATTTAGGCTTGCTATTTAAATATTTATTGACATTTCAGCTTACATTTTTTATTAATTTGTAAACATTTTTAAAATGATAATTCCGCTTTGGCATTATGCAGTAGTGTGCGTAGGCCAGTGACACATTTTAAATTCAGGCTGTAACACAACAAAATGTGCAAATAGTCAAGGGGTGTGAATACTTTCTGAGGGTATGGTCTTTACTTGGCTTGAAGGTTTCTCAAGTATGGGTGGCACAAATTGGGATATGTGGAAGGGAATGGGCAGGGTATTTGCAAATTAAATACTGTAGTATAATATACTATAGTAATTACTCTAGTGTTTTTGCAGACTAGTGTTTTGGCAGACAATACTGTAGTTTTTACTGTAGTTGAAGAAGCTGTAGTTTTTGCGGTCTGTAGTATACAACTATTGACTAAAGTATTCTACAGTATACTACTAAATTCTATAGTAAGTACTACACATAATTGAGGGATACAACTGTCACTTTGCCAGACTCTCTCCCCAGGGGACTACATGGCACAGAGCAGAGAACAACAACAGGAAGTTAAACAGCAACCACTAACATTGAGTGGCTGCTGCCAACACACTGACTCAACTCCAGCCACTTTAATAATGGGAATTGATGGGAAATTATGTAAAATATATCACTAGCCACTTTAAACAATGCTACCTACATTATTCATCTCATATGTATACGTATATACTGTACTCCATATCATCTACTGCATCCTTATGTAATTCATGTATCACTAGCCACTTTAACTATGCCACTTTGTTTACATACTCATCTCATATGTATATACTGTACACTATACCATCTACTGTATCTTGCCTATGCTGCTCTGTACCATCACTCATTCATATACAGTGCCTTGCGAAAGTATTCGGCCCCCTTGAACTTTGCGACCTTTTGCCACATTTCAGGCTTCAAACATAAAGATATAAAACTGTATTTTTTGTAAAGAATCAACAACAAGTGGGACACAATCATGAAGTGGAACGACATTTATTGGATATTTCAAACGTTTTTAACAAATCAAAAACAGAAAAATTGGGCGTGCAAAATTATTCAGCCCCTTTACTTTCAGTGCAGCAAACTCTCTCCAGAAGTTCAGTGAGGATCTCTGAATGATCCAATGTTGACCTAAATGACTAATGATGATAAATACAATCCACCTGTGTGTAATCAAGTCTCCGTATAAATGCACCTGCACTGTGATAGTCTCAGAGGTCCGTTAAAAGTGCAGAGAGCATCATGAAGAACAAGGAACACACCAGGCAGGTCCGAGATACTGTTGTGAAGAAGTTTAAAGCCGGATTTGGATACAAAAAGATTTCCCAAACTTTAAACATCCCAAGAAGCACTGTGCAAGCGATAATTACATTTACATTTAAGTAATTTAATAATATTGAAATGGAAGGAGTATTAGACCACTGCAAATCTACCAAGACCTGGCAGTCCCTCTAAACTTTCAGGTCATACAAGGAGAAGACTGATCAGAGATGCAGCCAAGAGGCCCATGATCACTCTGGATGAACTGCAGAGATCTACAGCTGAGGTGGGAGACTCTGTCCATAGGACAACAATCAGTTGTATATTGCACAAATCTGGCCTTTATGGAAGAGTGGCAAGAAGAAAGCCATTTCTTAAAGACATCCATAAAAAGTGTCTTTTAAAGTTTGCCACAAGCCACCTGGGAGACACACCAAACATGTGGAAGAAGGTGCTCTGGTCAGATGAAACCAAAATTGAACTTTTTGGCAACAATGCAAAATGTTATGTTTGGCGTAAAAGCAACACAGCTCATCACCCTGACCACACCATCCCCACTGTCAAACATGGTGGTGGCAGCATCATGGTTTGGGCCTGCTTTTCTTCAGCAGGGACAGGGAAGATGGTTAAAATTGATGGGAAGATGGATGGAGCCAAATACAGGACCATTCTGGAAGAAAACCTGATGGAGTCTGCAAAAGACCTGAGACTGGGACGGAGATTTGTCTTCCAACAAGACAATGATCCAAAACATAAAGCAAAATCTACAATGGAATGGTTCAAAAATAAACATATCCAGGTGTTAGAATGGCCAAATCAAAGTCCAGACCTGAATCCAATCGAGAATCTGTGGAAAGAACTGAAAACTGCTGTTCACAAATGCTCTCCATCCAACCTCACTGAGCTCGAGCTTTTTTGCAAGGAGGAATGGGAAAATATTTCAGTCTCTCGATGTGCAAAACTGATAGAGACATACCCCAAGCGACTTACAGCTGTAATCGCAGCAAAAGGTGGCGCTACAAAGTACTAACTTAAGGGGGCTGAATAATTTTGCACGCCCAATTTTTCAGTTTTTGATTTGTTAAAAAAGTTTGAAATATCCAATAAATGTCATTCCACTTCATGATTGTGTCCCACTTGTTGTTGATTCTTCACAAAAAAATACAGTTTTATATCTTTATGTTTGAAGCCTGAAATGTGGCAAAAGGTCGCAAAGTTCAAGGAGGCCGAATACTTTCGCAAGGCACTGTATCTTTATGTACATATTCTTTATCCCCTTACACTTGTGTATAAGACAGTAGTTTTGGAATTGTTAGTTAGATCACTTGTTGGTTATTACTGCATTGTCGGAACTAGAAGCACAAGCATTTCGCTACACTCGCATTAACATCTGCTAACCATGTGTATGTGACAAATAAAATGTAATTTGATTTTATTTGGAAGTGATTGAGTTCAACAGTGTCCTCTACATGCCAACATTCTCCGCTACACTTCCATGGCATGTCAACATGGTGCATGTCAGCATTCTGTACAGTATTTACTTCTCGCTTTTTTTGCTGTATGATAGGTTTTAGACATTGTCCTCATTCAGTCAAAGATGAGATGAACAATTGATTCAAACTCAAGAATACTGTTTTGAGTAAGATATTGTAATGCGGGTACTACGTGCCATTCTAATTAGATTATTTGTTTGTTTATGGTTTAGGGAGATATCGCATTCAGGACGTCTTTAGGTCTACATATAAATACATTCTAACCTGGAAGGATGACTCATCTCTGGAGACCAGCTGAAAGCAGTGGACTGCACTCAAGCGATTTCACTGAATCACAAATAGCTTACAGCAGTGGAATACACAAGCTCAACTTGTCTTGGAGAAACACTATATTTTGACAAAATCTAATGTGTTATGTCTCATGGGTTTCATAACCACGTCTTAATGACATTTAAATAATGATGAGACGGGAGACAGGGATTCAGTTAAACCATTTATATGAACTTGCTCATCCCAACACATACATCTCCCATGATGCTCTGTGGCACAACCCCAATACACCACATCTCCTCCACTCCTACTTAAATTGTCCCCATTATAAACAACAGTAACTGTTCTAAAAGTGCAAGCGTCTAGGTGCCAGCCTATCTCTCATAGGGTAATGGAGGTCAACCTGACTCTAAACAACGTCTCTAGACTGTGGTGCTGACAAAGGTGTAGGAATGTGAGTAGCCTGTGTCACAGTGTCGTCAGTCTCAATGTCCTGAGAAGGTGACTGTGAGCCCCTAGGTGACAACTGCCTGGTCAGGGTGTCACTCTGTAACAGTTCTGGGCCTAGTTTTCCAGAGCCTTTGTAGCGCTAAGATCATCGCTCAAACCTTCTTACAATGTACTTTAGTAGCCAAGATGATTCCTAGAGTCTTCATTAGTAACGCAGCTCTTAAAATCCTTTGTACATCCACTCGTAGAGCAGCCAAAGTGCATTGTCAGATGCTTTTTTGCCCTTCCACATCACTTTATTCACAGAAGATCGCCGCTAAACATAGAATCAAGATTTTTAGGCTATCTGTCTGACTGACTGCCGATAACTTCAGAACAAAGTTTCCTACAAATACAAAGTTGCCAAAGTATTTGCAATTGTTACAAACAAGTGAAGAATAAAGTTGTGCATAAATGAAAACCGAGATGACTATATTAAATGATACATAGGCTACATGGTCCTATGTAGACTGTTTAAATCATCACAAAATATATATTTAATGTTCAATCAGTTGAGTTCTATTTTGCAACTAGGCTTCTGTTGGTAATTTTTGTCTCAGTGTGACAAAATGTGTGCAGTGATGGGTCCAATCTGTGATTTAGTGCATTATTATTGGGTAATCATAATAAGCTGCCTCAATAGCTTATTTACAGCCATCGGTGGTAATATCTCTCTAGGAGCTGATCCGTTGTCAGTATTGTGGAATAATGCTAATGTTAAGGTAAGATGTGAATGGAGAAAGCTGATCCAAGAGCAGCAGTGCTTTTCTTTGGATCCTATCAGCATCGACACATGGTCTAATAACGTACTAAGCGAACGTGCTTGTTTGGGAAGCACTCTTAAAAAGTTGGCCCTTAAATAACAATTAATTACCTCGCACCTGGGAAACGAGGCCCTGGCCCACTCACGACTGACTGGTGGTTCTCTTTGTGTTGCTTTACTCAACAGTAACTGATCTGTGTGCCTTTTCCAGATGACGTCCTCTACAGTCTGGACAGTGTAAAACACATGACCAGTCTTAGAAATTAGTGTAGCAGGAAACCACTTTGGTCCGTTGAATTAGTTCCAAGCTAAGACAGTTTGCCCTGAATTGAAATCTCTGTCCTTTGCTCTCAGTTTAACCTGACTCTCCTGTTGACATCGTATGCCGCTCGAGTAGGTCGAAGAGTTTGTTCATGAGTAGCGATGCAGGGGAAGCCATGTTGGTTGCATGCGGCATGTTCCTGTAGGACAGCAGGAAGCTGTTCAAGGTTTGGTGCAATGTCCCTTGATCCTGAAACTCTTTAAGGCATGTTTCAAATCAAATCAAATCAAATGTTATTGGTCGCGTACACATAATTTTGTAGATGTTATTGCGGGTGGAGCGAAATGCTTATGATCCTAGCTCCAACAGTGCAGTAATAACTAACAATACAAAATAATAAAAGCATATTCCTATAAATTAAATAAAGGAACTAAGAAATACAGAAAAATTAGAACAAGCAATGTCAGAGTACAGAATATAAATATATACAGTACCAGTCAAATGTTTGGACACACCTACTCATTCAAGGGTTTCTTTTGTTTTACTATTTTCTACATTGCAGAATAATAGTGAAGACATCAAAACTATTAAATAACATATATGGAATCATGTAGTAACCAAAAAAGTGTTAAACAAATTTGACATTCTTTAAAGTAGAATCTTTGCAAACTCTTGGTATTCCCTCAACCAGCTTCATGAGGAATTATTTTCCAACAGTCTTGAAGGAGTTCCCACATATGCTGAGCACTTGTAGGAGGCTTTTTCTTCACTCTGTGGTACAACTCATCCCAAACCATCTCAATTGGTTTGAGATCGGGTGATTAAGGAGGCCAGGTCATTTAACCTCACTAGGGTAGGGGGCATTATTTTCACTTCCAGATGAAAAGCATGCCCAAAGTAAACTGCCTGCTACTCAGGCCCAGAAGCTAGGATATGCATATAATTGGTAGATTTGGATAGAAAACACTCTGAAGTTACCAAAACTGTTAAAATAATGTCTGTGAGTATAACAGATTTGATTTGGCAGGCGAAAACCTCACCATCCAGGAAGTGTGATTTTTTTATGTTTGTAGTTTTCTATTCAAGGCCATTACAGTATACATTGACTTAGGAGTCAAATTGCACTTCCCATGGCTTCCACTAGATGTCAACAGTCTTTTGAAATTGTTTCAGGCTTGTATTCTGAATAATGAGGGAGTAAGAGCACTCTGAATGACTGGACCCTACAGTGTCACAGAGCTTTTTCATGTATTTACCTTTTATATTGAAGACGTTATTGTCCGGTTGAAATATTATCTATTATTTAGGCTAAAAATAACCTTAGGATTGATTATGAACATCGTTTCACATGTTTCTCTGCCTGTTGTGACTGCGTTTGAGCCTGTGGATTTTCTGAACAAAACGCCTGAAAGAAACAAAGGTTTTTGGATATAAAGAGAGACATTATTGAACAAAACTAACATTTATTGAGTAAATGAATGTCTTCTGAGTGCAAACATATGAAGATAATCAAAGGTAAGTGATTCATTTTATCTCTATTTCTGACTTGTGTAACTCTTCTAATTGGCTGGTTACTGTTTGTAATGATTTGTCTGCTGGGTGCTGTTTTCAGATATCGCATGATATGCTTTTGCCGTAAAGCCTTTTTGAAATCTGACACCGTGGTTGGATTAACAAGAAGTTCATCTTTAAACCTATGTAGAACACTTGTATGTTTTATGCATTTTTATAATGAGTATTTCTGTTTTGGAATTTGGAGCTCTGCAATTTCACTGGGTGTTGGCCAGGTGGTCCCACGTACCCTAGTGCAGCACTACATCACTATCCTTCTTAGTAAAATAGCCCTTACACAACCTGGAGGTGTGTTTTGGGTCATTGTCCTGTTGAAAAACAAATGATAATCCCGTTAAGCTCAAACTAGATGGGATGGCGTATCATTGTAGAATGCTGTGGTAGCCATGCTGCTTAAGTGTGCCTTGAATTCTAAATTAATCACTGACAGTGTCACCAGCAAAGCACCCCCACACTATCCCCCCACCTCCATGCTTTACGGTGCGAACCACCTACTCTGCGTCTCACAAAGATAAGGCATTTGGAACCAAAAATCTCAAATTTGGATTCATCAGACCAAAACAGATTTCCACCAGTCTAATGTCCAATAATACTTCTCTTCTTATTATTGGTGTGCTTTAGTAGTGGTTTCTTTGCAGCAATTCGACCATGAAGGCCTGACTCACGCAGTCTCCTCTGAACAGTTCATGTTGAGATGTGTCTGTTATTTGAACTCTGAAGCATTTATTTGGGCTGTAATTTCTGAGGCTGTTATCCTCTCTGGGATCGTTCGGGACGCTAGCGTCCCACCTCGCCAACAGCCAGTGAAAGTACAGGGTGCCAAATTTAAAACAACAACAGAAATATCATAATTCAAATCCTCAACCATGCAAGTATTTTACACCATTTTAAAGATACTCTTCTCGTTAATCCAACCACAGTGTCTGATTTCAAAAGGGCTTTTCAGTGAAAGCAAAACATATCATTATGTTAGGTCAGCAACTAGTCACAGAAAGCATTCAGCCATTTTCCAACCAAAGAGAGGTGTCACAAAAAGCAGAAATATAGATACAATTAATCACTAACCTTGGACGATCTTCATCTGATGACACTCTCAATCTTACACAATACATGCATGTTACAATACATTTATGGGGTGGCAGGGTAGCCTAGTGATTAGAGTGTTGGACTAGAAACCACAAGGTTGCAAGTTCAAACCCCTGACCTGACAAGGTACAAATCTGTTGTTCTGCCCCTGAACAGGCAGTTATCCCACTGTTCCCAGGCCATCATTGAAAATAAGAATGCCTGGTTAAATAAAGGTTAAAAAAAATGTTTTGTTCGATCAAGTTCATATTTATATCCAAAAACCGCAGTTTACATTGGCGACATGTTCAGAAATGCCTCCAAAACATCCAGAGAAATTTCAGAGAGCCACATAAAATAACAGAAATACTCATCATAAACTTTGATGAAATATACATGTTTTACATAGAATTAAAGATTAACTTGTTCTTAATGCAACCGCTGTGTCAGATTTCAAAAAAGATTTACGGCAAAAGCACAATATTCAATCATCTGAGAACAGGTTCAAATTGTGGAGTCAACAAAAGTCATAAATAGCATTAAACATCTTCACTTACCTTTGCTGATCTTCGTCGGAATGCACTCCCAGGACTCCCACTTCCACAAGAAATGTTCGTTTTGTTCGATTACCTCCATATTCATGTCCAAATATCTCAGTTTTGTTCGCGTGTTTAGTTCACTATTCCAAAGGTGTGAAAAGTGTTCCATTACAGTTTGTAGAAACATGTCAAACGATGTTTACAATCAATCCTTAGGGTCTTTTTACAATAAATCTTCAATAATATTCCAACCGGACAATAGCGTATTTATTACAGAGGAAAAAGAAGGAACGGTGCGCCCGCGTGACCGTGTAGTAAACAACTGTTGGCCTCAGCCTAGTCCACTTGCTGAAACAGCTCTTAATCGACACCCTTCCACAATAGAAGCCTCAAACAGCTTTCCAAAGACTGATGACATCTGCTGGAAGCCTTGGGAAGTGCAATCTGGCCCCATAGACACAGCATATTGGATAGACAATCACTTAAATGAAACTACAAACCTCAGATTTCCCACTTCCTGGTTGGATTTGTCTCAGGTTTTTGCCTGCCATATGAGTTCTGTTATACTCACAGAGATCATTCAAACAGTTTTAGAAACCTCAGAGTGTTTTCTATCCAATACTACTAATAATATGCATATATTAGCATCTGGGACAGAGTAGCAGGCAGTTTACTCTGGGCACCTTATTCATCCAAGCTACTCAATACTGCCCCCCTGTCACCAAGAAGTTAACATAATATGGACTTTTGGTCTTTTACCAAATAGGGCCATCTTCTATATACACCCTTACCTTGTCACAACATTGGCTCAAACCCATTAAGAAGTTTCCACAAATGAACTTATAACAAGGCAGACCTGTTAATTGAAATACATTCCAGGTGACTACCTCATGAAGCTGGTTGAATGCCAAGAGTGTGCAAAGCTATCATCAAGGCAATGGGTGGCTACTTTGAAGAATCTAAAATCTAAAATATATTTTGATATGTTTAACAATTTTTTGGTTACTACATGATTCCATATGTGTTATTTCATAGTTTTGATGTCTTCACTATTATTATACAATGTAGAAAATAGTAAAATCAAGAAAAACCCTTGAATGAGTAGGTGTGTCTAAACTTTTGACTGGTACTGTATGCATATGATGGTATGTATGTACATTATGGACAGTATATGAATAGAAAATGTTTGTACAGCAGTAGTTATATTGTCACGTTCTGACCTTTATTTCCTTTGTTTTGTATTCATTATTTAGTATGGTCAGGGCGTGAGTTGGGGTGGGCAGTCTATGTTTGGTTTCTGTTTCGGCCTAGTATGGTTCTCAATCAGAGGCAGGTGTCGTTAGTTGTCTTTGATTGAGAATCATACCTAGGTAGCCTGGGTTTCACTGTTGGTTTGTGGGTGTTTGTTTCCGTGTGAGTGTTTGTCACCACACAGTACTGTTTCGTTTTTTGTAGATTTATCGTTTATTGTTTTTGTTCGAGTGTTCATTTGTCTTTATTAAAAACATTATGGACACTTACCATGCTGCACATTGGTCCTCCGAACCTTCTCGCTTCTCCTCCTCAGAGGAGGAATGCCGTTACATATATAGGATGAGCCTTGACTAGAATACAGTATATACATATAAAGTGGGTAAAACAGTATGTAAGCATTATTAAAGTGACCAGTGTTTAATGACCATTTAAATAGGGCAGCAGTCTCTAAGGCGCAGGGTTGAGTACCGGGTGATAGATAGCTAGTAACAGTAACTCAAGTTCAGGTAGGGTACTGGGTGGAGGCCGGCTAGTGGTGCCTATTTAACAGTCTGATGACCTGGAGATAGAAGATATTTTTCAGTCTCTCGGTCCCAGCTTTGATACAACTGTACTGTCTCCACCTTCTAGATAGTAGCGCGGTGAACAAGCCATGGCTTGGGTGGCTAAGACTGTGTGTGGATGGACCATTTCAGGTTGTCAGTGATGTGCATGCCAATGAACTTGAAGCTTTCATCTGCTCCACTGTGGCCCCATCGATGTGAATGGGGGTGTGCTCTTTCGGCTGTCTCCTGAAGATATGGTCTGTACAAACCTTTACGCCAGCCTGTCGATAGATGGATGATACGATGCAGACCTGATGACTGCACCACCCCCCAACACACACACACATACACACAAAAATCTCTCTCATGGTGTAGTGCACATTGTTTAAGAGCAATACAAATTTAAATGATGTTATCTTTTCTCAAAATCTGTACTGACAGATAGGCCTATTGGATATCATTACAGAATATGCATAAAATTGCACCGTCTGCCTATTGTCTGAAGAACATTTTCTATTTTTAATATGCTCAAATATCAAGTTAGGCATACCTCATTTTAAAATAGGCTGTGGCATCATCACTGTCAACCGTGAATGTTAATTCTTCATGTTTTGCCAGTGAAATATCCAAAGTGCATCTGCATGCCAATCATTTAATCTCAATCAGATTCATGGGAATATGCATTTAGATCTTATTGAATTACTGTTTACTGTTAGCATATAAATTAGAGCAGATGGTGTTAACAAACTATATAACCTTCCTGTATTTTGTTTTAATCAAAGCACATTCTGCCTAGTCGCTCGCGCAATTGAGTTTTGGCCACATTGGACTATTCAGCTATTCAAAGTTTGGTGATGCAGAAACAGGAGACCTCATGTGTGGCTTTTTTATGAACATCTGTGAATATTTGACCAAGAGAACATTTCTGGTTTGTCTCAGGGATTGTAAAACAGTTAGGATGGAATTGAGTGTAGAAGCAGCAAATATGTTGAATGAGCAATGAGCATGGACAGCCTCACGAGGTTGACAAAATCACTTTGTCTTTGAGTCTGATATGGTTATTTACTTACTTTTATAGCTCTTCATCAGAAGCATACTTTTTGTATGTAGTTTGGAGGCCTAACTGTCCTCTCCAAGTTTAGCAGGAATTTAGGCCCGAAACAATTTGAGAAACATTGGTTGACGATAGGCCTATGACATTGGCTTATTGTGCAGAATATCAGATCTCAACAACGATTAGAGAAGTGTTTAACATCACCATCAGGCTCAGGCAAACACACCCTCATGATATATATATTTGCATAAGGGCAACGTGACTGCAAGAGACAAGTTGGAATGTCTGACTGAAACGTGACAAATCAACCTTTTTTTCTAAATTGGTGGTGTTTGAATTTGTTGATAAAATGCGGGACATGATTGTTTTGGTTGTGCGGCGTGGGGAAAAGGTCTAAAATGCGTGACTGTCCCACACAATCTGGGATATGTGGTCACCCTACCTGTAGGAACGTAGCAATTTCTTAAGACACTAGCTGTGGTCCATTGTCACTTATAAGTTGGAGTTGCGATCCGAACCAAATAAATACTTAAATACAAGTGACGGAATCCCAGTATGCGGTCCAAAGATGCTTGTCAGTGGACGATGATCTGTACTTCCTCGCATACATATACTGGTGAAACTTACATACTCCACAACCAATTCCTAGGGTTTCTTGCTGTATCTGTAGTTACTTTCTGCTTTGTTCAATGTCCTCATTGCGAAAGGGATAGGCTTCTCTTAACCGGAAGCCATGATATGGGACATGACTGCTCCCACACCATAGGAACTACAGTAGCATCACAATGTAGTTGGCCTTGACCTTGGACGGAGCCTTGTGTAGGCCCTTAGCGTTGATGACGTGTCCGAGGTATTCAAACATTGATTGGAAAAATGCACATTTATCGATATAAACTCGCAGTCTGTAGTCCTTCAATCTCTGTTAGGTTGCATCCAAGTTCAAGAGATGCTCCTCTTCATCCTTTCCAGTAATGAGGATGTCATCCAAGTAGCATTGTACATCTGGCAATCACTAAAGATCTGGTTCATCGCCCTCCGGACATAGAGCTGGCACACTTGTAATTCCAAAGAATTAGACAACAGTACCTAGAAGAGCCCCTTGTGTGTAAAGACGGTCAGCAGCTCCTTTGACTCTTCATCCACGTTTTCATCCACTCTGCAAGTAGACTTGGCAGAGAACAATTTTGTGCAAAGGTCGTCGATGTGTGGTAGCAGATACTGCTCCCACGGAAAAAACACAGGGTTAACTGTGACTTTAAAGCCTTAACATATCTTGATTCCACCATCCGTCTTAAGGACTGGTACAATTCCCTCACTGGTACCATTCATTCACTGTGACCGGCTCCAGTAATTTGTTCTTGACTAAAGCATCCAAGTCAGTCTCAACTTTTGGTCTGATAGCATAAGGTACAGGTTGTGCATTCATAAATGTTGGTTTGCTGTCTGCTATGCTTATGATGTGTACTGGTTGAAGTGGAAGGTGTTTCAGTGTCTTTTTGTAGACTGTGTCTGACACAAGAGACACAGCTGCCCCTGTGTCAATCTCCATATGCATGGGCTGCCCCTCGAGCAAGGAAGACACATAGTAGGTGTGCGGCCCTCCCAGCAACAGTCAGTATATTTGGTGTGACTTTCTCATCTGATGAGTCACTCACCTCAGTGTTCTCATGCTCACCAGTGTGAACACACTAAAATGAGGGGTTCAACAAGAGTTATTTCTAAGATCCTCAAAGTTCTTCTAAGAACCTTACGGTTCTTGGCACTGGAAATGGTCCCCAAAAGGTTCTTCCAAGAAACCCATAGGAGGTGGGGTTCATCGAGGAACCTCCTTTGTTGGTGAGGATTCTTTCAGGAACCTGCCCAATTGAAACCATTCGATTTGAAAGGACAGCACGTGCTGGCACTTAGCTTGTACATTTTTCAATTATCTTTTCATATTTGTGCAAATCTTTCTAAAACAGAAGATGTACACATTTCAATGGATATCAATCATAAAATAAGTAAGAATATGTACGCTATAAGAATATGTTGAAGGCTACCTGAATTGGGTGCAGATGACTGAATTGCTCTTTTTTTTTGTCTGTGTCTGCAGGTATACAGACAGAGGCATACTGTACAAAGGTATGTAAATTAGTATTGGTCTGTTATGCAGATCACATTTACCATCCTCCTTCCTTACCTCCTCAATTAATATCTCATAGGCCTCTCTCTACATTATGGACAAGGTATGTGTATGAAAACTTTTATCAACTTTTTAACAGTTTTTTCATTCACATTATCCACAAAAACCAAGGTATGAATACTGTTGTGTGCATGTTTTGTTAATCATCTGTATAACTACCATGTTTTCAATTCAGACTTCACCCTCCCTTCACCTCTGGTGAATATAACAGGAACCTGTTTGAGCACACAGCAAAGTAATTGGACTTGGGGCTCTGCTGGTAGTTTACATCATAGTTGTTTTATTCTGCTTTGCCACTAAAATCATAATAAACACTGAGAACAAAAATGTTGTATTATTTTTATGCGTATTATTAATAATAATAATAATAATAGGGGAAGGGGTGAAGTTCAAAAATGTACCCCAAAAGGTTCTTCAAAATGTTATTCAATGATCCATTAAAAGGGGTTATTTGAAGAACTTATAGGGGTTCCCCCACAGTTTCAATTTGAGGTACCCCTACAGGATACACCAGGTACCTTTTCCTTTTAGAGTGCATGTCACTTTTTATTTAATTGGAAAGTCTCTTTCTTTTAAATCTTTGACGTTTTCTCTGAGCTCATTTTTCGGCCTTTTTGTTGTCCTTAAACCAGCATGTAGGCGCCTGATGTCCCGCTTTGCCACAGTGGAAGCATGTGCCTTGATTTCCCTGTCTCTGATTTTCATTCGCAACTTTTCCTGATGAATTCCACTGCTGAGCATCTTTAGCTGCCATACTGACTTCAATGGCCCTTGCCAAGGTTAGATTACTCTCATTCAATAGTCTCTTTTGTGTAGCTTTACTCCATAGCTTACATACAAGTCCGTCTCTAATGGTGTCGATAAAACTCACAGTGCTCTGATATTTTTTTAGCCTTTCACTGCAGTGGGGTAAGTCAGGGTCACACAGTGTTTCTGGGTAGTCTTAAACAAACTACTTTGAAACAAAAGTATACACCTCGCACACGATTATGGGCTTTAAAAAAGAAGACAGCTGTACCATGACAGATATAAAATCAAATCATCAAATCAAATGTATTTATATAGCCATTCTTACATCAGCTGATAAATCTAAGTGCTGTACCGAGTTGAAATGTATTACATTTGAGTTTGCATCCCAATATTGCACTTTATATACTGTACCTCACAGAAGACTGAAATATAACCAAACCGTTTGAAATAATATTTATTATTTATGAAATTATGAAAGATATTCATAACATTCCACCCATGAGGCCACTAGTTCCTGCAGGAAAAGGCTACTACAGCAGCAAACATTGTCACTGATTCTCCCTCTACCTGATTTCTTCTATGAAAACTAAACCTTTCGGCGGAAACTAGTGGTTTTGGTGAAAAGTGTCCTTTCAGTATTTCCACAATATCCCCATATGTTTAATTAACTGGCCTGTCTGGCTGTAGCCGGCTGTGTAGTAAATTAAATGTCTTTGGCACCATAAAACAAAAACATGTAGGCTCAATTTTGTCCACATCAATGTTATTTGTAATAAAAAAATATTCAAACGTTTCTGTATATGAGCTCCACTGCTCAATACTTTCATCAAACTGTTTCCAACAAATCCAAACAGTTTCTCAGTAGGCTCCTGATTTTCACTTACTGTCACTCACTTAATATTCTCCTCAGCCAAGTGATCTTCACTTTACACACTGACATTTCATTCTCAAGTTCTGCTTCACAGTTGAATACATTTCCTTTCCTTTACTCACTGTCACTAGCAATTTTAGCATGGAAATCTTGGTGGGGCAACCCCCCCCCCCCCACACCCCCCCCACACACACACACACACACAATGTTTTTGATGCATGCCAGCAAAGACACTATACAACACTAAACAATACATTAATTGTTTAGTTTTGCACGATAATGGCGACCCCCATGTCATTCTACCAAGTTTACCCTCGCTCTTTTGTTTGGGTACATCCCCAGATTTTGTATATGTGTTTGTATTGGGTATACTAAAAACCCAGATGATGTATCCCTGCTCCTGTCTCCAAATCCTTTACACCAGCGTGACAACGGCCTATTTTTAATGGAATATCTACATAGGCGTACAGAGACCCATTATCAGCAACCATAACCCCTGTGTTCCAATGGTATGTTGTGTTAGCTAATCCAAGTTAATCATTTTAAAAGGCTAATTGATCATTAGAAAACACTTTGCAATTATGTCTGCACAGCTGAAAACTGTTGATCTGATTAAAGAAGCAATAAAACTGGCCTTCTTTAGACTAGTTGAGTACCTGGAGCATGAGCATTTTGGGTTTGAAATGGCCAGAAACAAAGAACTTTCTTCTGAAACTCGTCAGTCTATTCTTGTTCTGAGAAATGAAGGCTATTCCATGCGAGGAATTGCCAAGAAACTGAAGAAGTCATGCAATGCTGTGTACTACTCCCTTCACAGAACAGGGCAAACTGGCTCTAATCAGAATAGAAAGAGGAGTGGGAGGCCCTGGTGCACAACTGAGCAAGAGGACAAGTACATTAGAGTGTCTAGCTTGAGAAATAGACTCCTCACAAGTCCTCAACTGGCAGCTTTATTAAATAGTACCCACAAAACACTAGTCTCAACATCAACAGTGAAGATGCAACTCTGGGATGCTGGCCTTCTAGGCAGAGTTGCAAAGAAAAAGCCATATCTCAGACTGGCCAATAAAAAAATCCCATTAAGATGGACAAAAGAACACAGGCACTGGAACTCTGCCTAGAAAGCCAGTATCCCGGAGTCGCCTCTTCACTGTTGACGTTGAGACTGGTGTTTTGCGGGTACTATTTAATGAAGCTGCCAGTAGAGGACTTGTGAGGTGTGGCTGAGTTAACCAACAAGGCTCGTAATAATAATTGTATTCATATTTACAGATGACATACAATTTGTTATTAAGGCACAGGAAAGTTCACATGTTCGAGAAGGCATATTATTATGTTCAAACGGTTCTCCTGTGAAGTCGTGACTTGCAACATACGCTTAGTTTCCTGAATCGGGTTACATATTCGTCCCTTTTTAATCACATAGTTTTTTCCCCCTCTGATGCTCGTCTCAAATCCTTGTTTTTAGAATTATTGATGTAAAATATTACATTATTGACATATAAAATACAATTACTGATATAAAAAATTAAATGAATATACAGTACCAGTCAAAAGTTTGGACACACCTACTCATTCCAAGGTTTTTCTTTATTATTACTATTTTCTACATTCCTCAAAGTAGCCACCCTTTGCCTTGATGACAACTTTGCACGCTCTTGGCATTCTCTCAACCAGCTTCATGAGCTAGTCACCTGGAATGAATTTAAATGAACAGGTCTGCCTTGTTAAAAGTTCATTTGTTGAATTTCTTTCCTTCTTAATGTGTTTGAGCCAATCAGTTGTGTTGTGACAAGGTAGGGGTGGTATACAGAAGATGGCCCTATTTGGTAAAAGACCAAGTCCATTTTATGGCAAGAACAGCTCAAATAAGCAAAGATAAATGACAATCCATCATTACTTAAAGACCTTAAGGGTAGTCAATATGGAACATTTCAAGAACTGTGGAAGTTTCTTCAAGTGCAGGTGCAAAAACCATCAAGCGCTATGATGAAACTGGCTCTCATGAGGACCGCCACAGGAAAGGAAGACCCGGAGTTACCTCTGCTGAAGAGGATAAGTTCATTAGGAGTTATCAGCCTCAGAAATTGCAGCCCAAATAAATGCTTCACTGAGTTCAAGTAACAGACAAATCTCAGCATCAACTGTTCAGAGGAGACTGCCTGAATCAATGCTTCATGGTCGCATTACTGCAAATAAACCACTACTGAAGGACACCAATAAGAAGAAGAGACTTGCTTGGCTCAAGAAACACGAACAATGGACATTAGACCGGTGGAAATCTGTCGTTTGGTCTGATGAGTCCAAATCTGAGATTTTTGGTTCCAACCGCTGTGTCTTTGTGAGATGCAGTGTAGGTGAACGGATTATCTCCCCTTGTGTGGTTTCCACCATGAAGCATGTAGGAGGAGGTGTGATGGTATGGGGGTGCTTTGTTGGTGACACTGTCGGTGATTTATTTAGAATTCAAGGCAAACTTAACCAGCATGGCTACCACAGTATTCTACAGCAATACGCCATCCCATCTGGTTTGAGCTTAGTGGGACTATCATTTGTTTTTCAACAGGACAATGGCCAAACAGGCAGTGTAAGGACTATTTGACCAAGAAGGAGAGTGATGGTGCTGCATCAGATAAGCCATATAAGGAGACAATGGAAAACCCTCAACCCAATTGAGATGGTTTTCTGGCATGAGTTGGACTTATATGCATAGTCGAGCATCTTTTTGTGACAAAATATCTTGTTTAAAACGGAACGTTTTTCATCCAAAAATGCAGAGTGAAGAAAAAGCAGCCACCAAGTGCTCAGTCAATGTCGGAACTTCTTCAGCACTGTTGGAAAATAATTCCAGGTGAAGGTGGTTGAGAGAATGCCAACAGTGTTCAAATCTGTCATCAAGGGTGGCTACTTTGAAGCATCTAAAATCTAAAATATATTTGTTTAACACTTTTTTGGTTTTTACATGATTCCATGTGTTATTTCATAGTGTTGATGTCTTCACTATTATTATGCATTGAATAAAATAGTCAAAATAAAGAAAAACCCTTGAATGAGTAAGTATGTCCAAACTTTTGACTGGTACTGTATGTTAAATTGGCTTTCCATAGGGTTGGGGCTTTCTGTTTCAGATAATAGACTTCACGCCTGTCAAAATTGTTCCTGGATGAGCAGAGAGTGCATACTCTATCAGTTCCTCCTCACATGTCTCTGTAGGTCCTAGAATGAGGCTTATCTCTCTGACTGTATTGTTGCCTTGTCACCCCCATTCATTACATTTTTACAGCAGGAGGAGATAGCAGAGGATATTCTAGGCAGGGTACCACATCGTCAATGCCAGTTTGAACATCCTCATCCCAACATAGGGCATAAAAAATTGACTTAGCACTAGCGAGGCTAGCTGGTTGAGTCTGATAAGGCTGTGTGGAGAGATCAGGACCAGCACAGACACAAATTGCCATTGAGGTTTTCAAAGCATTCATAAAAGTAATCTGGGAATTTTTACTGGGTAAACAATTTGTGACATAGTAAGAGCTGACTGATGCAGGCTTCCACACATCTGCCTAGACAATAACTTGTCAGATAGCCTATGTTGTTGTTATTACTAATTTGACGACATGATGATAATGGCAAAGCTGTTTCCTACTAAATATTTGCCTACCTTAGCAATGTCATCGTATTTCCAACAACTATTTGGGTAATTTAGACGAAACAGTCATTAGCCCCCAGTCTTCTTTTGAGCATCAACATGGCTGCAGCATCTGTAGAACGTTGATAGCAACGACGCGACCGAGTGATGGAGATGGAACCCATACAGTGTGTACAGATAGCAAACGCAATGGGAGACAGAGGCGAAAGGTGTGCCTGACCTGTGTGCATCACACTCACACTCAAGTCAAATCTCCCCCGTGTGCTCTTGAATGAATTATGACATGTCAATATTACTGTGTAGCGATGTGTTTTTTAATATATAGGGGTCATGAAAGTTGCTCTTCGCACCTAGATATCACATGACTTCACAGGACTAGAAAAGCACCCCCCCTCTCTCTCAGTTCAATTTAAGGGGATTTATTGACATGGGAAACAACTTTTCATTGCCAAAGCAAGTGAAATGTACAAACAAAAGTGAAATAACAAAATAAGAGAGACATTTTGACGTTTAGTCACGCAATTTTACATTTAACAAAGACGTTTGGTACAGTATTTCTCAACGGACAAAATCTCCATGAAAACAATTTGTCTCTCACTGAATGACAACAAACACTACATTTAAGAATCCCTACTGTTGACCTACCACCAATGAAGGGGCGTAGACTTTGGCTACCGACTTCAGCTTGCCTCTGAAATAAATGTGTGCACGAACAGCCGAAGACCAAAACGAATAAAAACTTCACAAAATATCATCATAATGTATGCACAAACTGTTCCGAACGCCTTTAGCCTCTCTTCTCCTTGTCCTCTCTGCCCCGCGCTGGGCTCAGCTATTTCTCAGAAGTTAGGGAAAGTACTTTTTTAGGGAAGTAGTACCTATTCAGTATGGGAATTGGAACAGAAGAGCCCATATACTAAACAGTCTCAGTGTAGCCTGAACTGTACCTTTAAACTGTCACCTTCTTAAAGAAAAGATGAATAAACTTTAAAGCACAGCCTCTGCAACTCAAAGAAAAATCCAACAAAAAGAGCAACAAGGGACCCAGCAAGTTCAAGTATCAAAGACTTTGCCCACAGACTGAGTATAACACTCATAATATTCAAATATATAGAGGTCGCTACTTCCTTTTAATGATCACTCTCATTATGTCTGTACATTTTGATTAGCGTTTTTAAATGTTGATCACACAGAGAACGTATTTAACTAATATTTTCAGATGAATCAATGTTTGACTATTATTCAAATTTGTGTCTTATAAGATTTGAAAAGGACTGGTGCCCCATTAATAATTTCATGGTAATAAGTGTACACACTACCTTACAGTGAATACTGCCCTTATTGCTAGCAAGTGCCCCAGTTATCTGTGTAATTCGAGTGAAGTTATTCAACTTTAGTTGGTGAATTTATTTCCGGTGCTTACTTTGATTTTGTCTGGTGTTTGTTGCCGCATCCTCGAAACTCCGATGGTGCACGTCCGTGACTCCAAGCTCTCCTACGAGGCACGCTCGCAGACATGTGTAGGTAGATATGTGTAGGTATACCCGCGGTTGCTCGAGAAGCACGTCCCCTCTTTTCCCACGAGTTGTCATTTGATCAATGTATTATTTTGTGTAACGGGATATCTCGTATTGAAAATATATACCGGTTTCATTGAAAAGGCCTCTGAATAATAAAAAATGTGATTTTATGATAGTCTGCTTCTAGACATCTTTAGAGTCTTCGGTTTGGTAAAGAAGTGTGGGAGCGTAATTGGAGGAGTTTTATTTTAATACTGGATGCTGGGGCTCTGGGCTATAAAGAGCAGGGGTTGCTAGGATAGCTGTATTTTAGAGTTTGGTGCCAAAGCCGGTGCCAGCTCTACTCATATTATTTCATACTTATATTTTATTTGTTCCTGAAGTTTTGCAGCTTGCTCTAATTAAACCTTGAGTCTTTATCTGAAGTCACAAGTCCGGGGATAATCATTCTTTATCCCAGCCTTATAGAACATTTGAACCAGTTCATTGTTATATGCACCAGGGTTGGGATCAATTTCATTTGAAATTCCAATTCAATTATTGAATTCACTCATGATTTCAATTTGAATTTCAACTATATTGAAGTTATGGAATTGATTTGGAATTAGACTGTATTGGACTTTTTGAATTGGAATTGAATTTGAATTGTAAAAACGTTTAAGCTTTGGAATTGAATTGGAATTCAATATTTGAGTACATTTCCCAGTTGATGGAATTAATGCTCTTAATATAAAAAAAATTCTGAAATTATTTGTTTTTCTATATTTCCAGTGAAACTAGGCTGTCTGAAAAGTGGCATGATCAGACTGAAAGCCTAAAGGAAGTTAATTTGAATTGGAACTTGTTGGGGACAATATTGAATTGATAATATTTCATAACTTTGTTGTTGTTAGAACTTTGGAATGTTTTTGTTTTGACATAATTGTGTATTCTAACCTTTTGGGGGGCTTGTTCATAAATACCTAAGATTCTTCTGGAAGCCTTTGGCAGGCCAAACCAAATATTGTCAAGGGCCAAGTTTGGCTGGTGCGGGCTTCACCCTGCCCTAACCCCTCCCCACTCGCTAGCATGCCTTCTCGCACTTGCATATAAATATTAGAGCTAGATTCCATCCGTATCGTGGAAAATTCCCATCAACATTTTCCCGACATATGCAGCATTTACCATGAACGCAGTCTCCGCTCTACTCCTGCGATACGGATTGAATCCAGCCCTTAGTCGTTTTGTGAATATGAGAATGTTTACACCTCCTGTGAGATCATAATAACCTAGTGCTGTAGAACTAGTAAAATGTTGAGCACTGTTGCTTGACTTCACTTTGAGGTCTGAAGTCTGACACACTAATAGATCACTGTCAGACTGATTATCAAGTCTACGGTCAGCTCTGTCTCCACTCATCTAAATATGTTCTTGTCATTAATCAAACCAACGTGATGAGGTTATCCATAACCCTGTTTGACAGCCAGTGTGTACTCAACAGCTTTCCCACAATATTATAACAACTGTGATCTTTGTTTATATCTGTAATGTGTTGAGCATTTCCTGCAAATAGTTTGACATGGGGAGGAGTATTTACATGTATAATACTGTAATGGATGAAATCAGACAGTATCTGAAGTTGTTCTGTGGTCCTTTAATCTAGGGTACTCAGGGTACTGTGATGTGTCAATTTTTCTTCACTATGTATGTTAGATAAGTATTGAACAAATTGAAATCACATTGTTGAAAGCATTTTCTTTTCCATCTTGAAAATGTTCTTTGATTTGATACCTGGGTCGTGATCTTTAACTTGGAGCAGGAGTGAGAAGGCCTTACATTTGTCAATGGTCAGAGTAAACGTCTTGAAAGGAGTGTCTGCCTAATCTCGAGTTCAGGAGAACTCAGGACCCTACACGTTTTTGAAAGATGATTTCCTCATTTTAATTACACAGCTCTGTAGTGTTGGCGTTCAGACCCTCCCTATGATGCCAGGTGGTATGTGGTGTCCATCCCCCCTCCCCTCCACACTGCTAGAGATTCTCCCTCCAAGTTGACACTGCTAGAGATTAGTAATTGATGCAGAGGAAGGGTGCAGGAGAGAAAGAGGGCTGAGGCTGCAGAAACATGAGCTTCTGTTTGTGTCAGAAGCATATCTGAGAGATATTAAACAATAACCCTCATTTATCATCTACATCTCCTCCAGATGCCGACTTGATGCCGGGATGTTCCAGGGTCCCAACTGGCACCCTATTCCCTATGTAGTGTACTACTTTTAACTACTTTTAAGCCAGGTAGGACGCAATTAAGTGGTGGAAGTCTGTACTGTAAACACCAGAGGTGTGGACTCGAGTCACATGACTTGGACTCGAGTCAGACTCGAGTCACAAATATGATGACTTGCAACTCGACTTTGACTTTAACACCAATGACTCGTAACTTAACTTGGAATTGAGCCTTTTGACTTGAACTGACTTGATACCCTCCCAAAGCCCAAATATAAAGATTGATGCTATTAAAAAAAGTGTGCAGCGCATCAACTCTTCATTTAACGGATTACAGTTTGAATCAGACAGCAGCCAATCAAATTGTGCCAGCTGAGAAAAAGTTGTGCTAACCACAAGAGCTGACAAGATAAAAATCTGTCGTTCTGCCCCTGAACAAGGCAGTTAACCCACTGTTCCCCAGTAGGATGTCATTGTAAATAAGAATTTGTTCTTAACTAACTTGCCTAGTTAAATAAAAAAATATATATAAAAAATACTCCACCTGGTCAGTCACATGCTGTAATTGTGGAAAGAAAATATTTAACTTTACTGTAGGGGGTTTTCTTGTGAATTAACTATGTGCTACAGATTATGTCAAAGGCATGAAGTGATTGGGAAACTGGAATTGATTTGATATGAATCACATTCTTCAAATAGTTTTACAGAGAGAAGTATCTCCCGTTAACTGTATATAGAGTGACCCCTGACTCACATCACACGTACGTAGCTTTAACTCTATTTAAACCTAAACTAAACTATAGTGTGAGAGAGAAATGAGATGCAAAGCTAGCGTGTTACTCCCTAAGAATCCGTGTCCAATCCATTACACGGCTAGCAGGATGGTTCTTAGAAAAGATCAATTATGAATTGAGTTGTATTGTTTTGGTAGAGCGATGCCAAATACATTGTGCCACATGAGGTTATAGTTTGTTTAGTATTCCAGTCTTGTTCTTTATATATGAACTAGTCTAAAAGCTAATTAAACAGTATTTTTCTGTAACAGAAAATACTTGATAATCAGGAAACGTAAGAAGTTTTGAACTGGTGGGCTACCTTCCAGAGCAACACAGTCTGTTGTGCTTGGACAGCTTATATTCTTTAGCTTCCTATGATGTGTAATACCAGACCTACAGACTCTGAGGCTCTCCCTGCTCTTTCTGCTCTACACAGGTACCTCTGTGAGCTGCCTCTGCCTTGAACCAGTACAATGGAAGCTTTGAAGCCTTGAAGTAGGTTTGCTTTGGTGGGCCTGACCATGGACATGGGTGGCATCCCAAATTGCACCCTATTTATAGTGCACCAGCCCATAAGGCTCTGGTCAAATGTAGCCCACTATGTCAAGAATAGCGTGCCATTTTGGATGCACCCATGGTCTGTTTCACTACGTGTCATGTTATGTTTGTGAAAAATCTCTACTACATTAGAGCAATATGGTTCTGGGGCTGTAGCCACAACATTGGACAGTATCACTGGTCACAGGTCTCAAACTACTGTTAAACAGACTTATATAAGAGGCGAGAGAGGGGGGGGGGGCTCCTATGGTTATTAAAACCACTTGATACACAACCCATACAAACCAGAGACAGAAAGAGATGTCGGGAGATGGAGAGAGATGTGCTGTAGGGAGATGGATAGAGGCCGAGAAATGCAGTCCATATGCATTCCAAGCAAAAGGTATGCAATGAAATGACAGGATTATGTTCATTGCTGCTGTCCAAGAAAATATGCTAGAGGGAGCCCTTGAACTCTAGACTGTTCTTCCACAGATATTTCCCTGCTGTTTCTCGATCTGTTCTAATATACTGTTCCTAAACTGATACAATCTCATGATCATAGTGCTCAATCTTCCAGGCTACCTGTCCATCAGGGAATGACGTCTGGCCTGGCCCATCCCAGCCATGATGATACCCCACTGTGGTCTGCTCTCTGCTGCTTCACTGATAAGCTCCTATAGAGATGGCCTCCTGGGGTCTAAAATGTAGATTACCATGTGCGTAATAAAGCAGCAGTTCATTTGAACACTAGCAGACACCCAATGCAACACTGGATGTAAGTAATGTAAGTGGTTCAAGAAGCCGGTAAGTGGAATGTAGTGTTATTGATAAAAGGGGTTTGATCTTGGATTATTTATGGTGAAGGGATTATGGGATGGGATGGGGTTAATTCGGTGAGTAGGAGTAGGTGCGGGTGATGGAGAGGTCACACAGGTCAAGTGATCACAGGTTAAGACCAGGAGTCAAGGGTTACAGGTGATGTGTTCTCTCACACTCTTGTGACTCATCTTTATATGACCGTGAGATAGTCATAGATACACTATACTGTACATGATTCAATTCCAACAGACAGGTAAAAGTCACAAACACGTACTATTTTGCAACAGATGAGCCGTCTCGCCTTGTTACCCCACACCTTGTTTCATTGGTTTGTCTCTGGGAGAGGTAATTTACCTCCCTTACCTGACAATCAAACCTCCAATTCGGCATAACTTACCAGACACACACACCTGTCATTTATGTCATCGTTTGAACAAGGACATCCTGAAAATAAAGGGATTCTCTAGTGTAAAGAAGGCACAACTTGTTTTTTTTTTGTTTCATGCTCTTGTTTGGATAGATTTTTGGCTATGTATTTGTTACACGTGACAAGTTCGATTAGTGTCAGTGGAATTGGGTAAGGTTTTATTTGAAAGAAACGATTTGAAAGATCAAATTAAACTGTATTCGTCACATGCACATTTTATAGCAGACATAAAAGGTGCAGCGAAATAATGCAAGACTTGAGCAAGGGCCGATTAATGGGCAACTCAAAGGTTTTGATGGCGGCGGGATACTTCGTCCATAAAAAAAAAATTCTGCTTTTTTAATTTTCCGTTCACTGAAAGTTTTAAGTTCACCTATAATGAACATACTTTATAAAATAAATGTGCTATTATAAAAACATCTGAGTCCGAATATTAAGGCCAGGCACCACAGGCTGAAATGAAAATGTTTCATCGACCTATCAATTTTGAGACTTGTTGGTATTTTCGACCATTAATGTTAGTATTTTCAAAAAGTAAGCATAAAAATGTCAAAAACTTAATGAAAATGTATATATTTTTCAGTTTATCATAATACCGTCATCAACATTTTAATTAATTTTAACCACTTTAAAATGGGCATATATTAAATACATAATTTCAAAGCCCATTTCATAAAAAATGTTATGAACTGGACTACATTTAGTATCTTACACTGAAGTTGTGCTCAGCGATTAGTGCTTTTCAACCCTTTGTTTCCCTCAGTTCTGTGCTCTGTGTTTGTATGTTAGCACCCTGCCCTAGTGTTCTGTGTGCTCTTGTCGATTCCGGGTGACGTTCTTGTGGTATTCTGTTTTTTGTTTTTGTTTATTTTTGGTGAGTTTCTTTTGAGTTCTTTTGTGTTTTTCCTACCACCTTTTTGGATTTGCCATTTTTGTATTTTTGTATTTTTTCTTTATTAAATTCACCGTCTTAAGTACTGCTGTGTCTGCCTCATCTTCTGGGTTCTGCTGTCTATTCGTGGCTCAGTTGGTTAAGTGACTGTTTCTCACTCCGGGGACCCAGGTTCAAAACCGGGTCCTGACAGAAACACAGAGCCAAAAATGAACCCAGAGGCAGCCAGTTCCCAGGACCTTTTTGCCACGCTGTCCCACCACCAGGAGACTGTCCAACGCCACGAAGCCGCCCTGGTTCAGCAAGAGGCCTTAATGGCTAGACATTCTCATCTTCTGTCGGAGATGCTGACTTCCATTAAGCAAATATCTGATCGACTTACCCCGGCAACAGTTCCCGTCCCAGTACCTCAAGTTCACGTACCCATGGCAGTTAACCCCCTGACTGAACCTCGTCTTCCACCTCCCCAACGGTTCTCAGGTGATCCAAGTGCTTGTAAAGGGTTTCTCACTCAATGTTCTCTCTCCTTTGAGCTGCAACCCTCGTCGTTTCCCACCGACCGGTCTAAGATCGCATATATCATCACCCTGCTGTCGGAAAAAGCCCTGGCCTGGGCTACTGCTGTGTGGGATGCCCATAGTTCCTGCTGTGCCAGCTACTCTGCCTTTGCTGAGGAATTCAAACGAGTGTTTCAAGGCCCAAGCAGTGGTTCTGACTCAGCCAAACAGCTCCTGACTCTCCATCAAGGTTGGCGCAGCGTGACGGACTATGCCATCCAGTTCCGCACGGTGGCAGCAGCGAGTGGCTGGAACAACGAGGTGCTCACGGTGTGCTTTCTGAAAGGCCTTTCCGACACTATCCAAGATGAACTGGCCACTCGGGAACCACCGGACAATCTCGAGTCCCTGATCAAGTTGGCCTCACGCATTGACCAGCGTCTGAGAGAGAGAGAACTCAACCGTAGACCTCTAGCTCCTATCAGTCCCAGCTCCGAGTCCCCACCTTTATCATCACTGGCTCCACCGGAACCCATGCAGATTGGACGCATCTCCCAGGCTGAGAGAGACCGCCGGATGAGGGAGCGACGCTGTCTATATTGCGGCAAACCGGGCCATTTCCGTTCCACGTGTCCCGGGCTCCAGGGAAACGCTCTGTCCCGTACAGACCGGGGGGAACTGTAACGGGAAACATAACCTCCTCCCATCCGTCCAACTCCCGTCTGCTCATTCCAGTCACCCTCTCCTGGGACAACCACAAGCTTCACCTTCAAGCCTTGGTAGACTCTGGAGCCGCAGGTAACTTCATGGATGGTGTCTGGGCGAAGGAGAATGGCGTTCCCTCTGAACTTCTAAGTGACCCCATGAGGGTTACTACATTGGATGGAAGTCCTTTGGGATCTGGACTTGTCACTCATGTCACTACCTCCTTGAGACTTTCAGTTTCACAACACCAGGAATTGATGAACTTTCATTTGATCTCCTGTTCCGAGTTCCCTCTCGTCCTTGGATACCCCTGGCTTCACAGTCATAACCCTCACATCGACTGGTCTGTGGGCACTATCAAGCAGTGGGGTCCTACGTGCCAAGCTACTTGTATTTTCCAGAATTCCCCGAGTTCTACTCCCGAGTCTTTAGAATCCATCGACCTGACCCGAGTTCCCGAGTGTTACCATGACCTCAAACTGGTGTTTAGCAAACAGAGGGCCACCATGCTACCACCCCATAGATCTTACGATTGCCCCATCGACCTGTTTCCGGGCACTTGCCCCCCAGGGTCGGATCTTTTCCCTATCTCCACCCGAACGAGCTGCTATGGATACCTACATCAAGGACTCTCTGGAAGCAGGCCTCATGCGTCCATCAACCTCCCCGGCGGGAGCAGGGTTTTTCTTTGTGGCCAAGAAAGATGGTGGGTTACGTCCTTGCATCGACTACCGGGGACTCAATGACATAACCGTCCGTAACCGTTACCCGCTACCCCTTATGGCCACAGCCTTCGAGCTGCTCCAGGAAGCAGTTGTTTTCACTAAGCTTGACCTGCGGAACGCATACCATCTTGTGCGGATCAGACCTGGTGACGAGTGGAAGACCGCTTTCAACACGCCTACTGGTCACTATGAATACTTGGTGATGCCCTTCGGCCTGACCAACGCCCCAGCGGTGTTCCAAGCGCTCATAAACGATGTGCTTAGGGATATGCTTAACATATTTGTGTTCGTTTACTTGGATGACATCCTCATCTTTTCGAGCTCCCTTCAAGAACACACTAAGCATGTCAGACAAGTACTCAAACGCCTCCTGGACAGCCATCTGTACGTTAAGCCGGAAAAATGTGAATTCCATTCATCCCGAGTACAATTCCTGGGATTTGTAGTGGAACCCGGTCGAATCCAAATGGACCCTAGGAAGGTAGGGGCGGTAGCGGATTGGCCCACCCCCAAATCCGTTAAGGATGTTCAGCGTTTCCTGGGCTTCACAAACTTTTACCGCAAGTTCATCAAGAACTTCAGTTTGGTGGCAGCTCCTCTCTCAGCTTTAACCAAAGGTGGCAATGCAAGGTTTTTTTGGGGAAGAGAAGCTGAGACGGCCTTCCAAGGACTCAAGCAGCGCATCCTCTCTGCTCCCATCCTGATACTACCGACTACGGATGAACCATTTGTGGTGGAGGTAGACGCATCAGAGGTTGGTGTTGGAGCTGTCCTGTCTCAGAGGGGTGAAGACAAGAAGCTTCATCCGTGCGCTTTCTTCTCACACCGGCTTACCCCGACTGAGAGGAACTACGATGTGGGGGATCGTGAACTCCTAGCGGTTAAGATGGCATTGAAGGAATGGAGACACTGGCTCGAGGGGGCTTCTCACCCGTTTCAAGTGCTTACGGACCACAAAAATCTGGAGTATATCCAGCAGGCGAAGCGATTGAACTCTAGACAAGCTAGATGGTCTCTTTTCTTCAATCGATTCCAGTTTATCCTCACCTATCGGCCCGGGTCGAAGAATCTCAAACCGGATGCCCTGTCCCGAGTCTACGCTCCTGCCATTCGAGATGACACGGACATGCCTGTCCTTCCTGCTGCTAAGATTGTGGCTCCGATCTCGTGGCAAGTTGAGGATACCGTGAGACGTGCTCAAGCTAGCGAACCGGACCCTAAAGGAGGCCCTGCCAATCGGTTGTTTGTCCCCAAGGCAGTGAGGACTCAGGTCCTTCTGTGGGGGCACTCCTCTCGCCTCACCTGTCATCCGGGCGTAGGTCGCACCTTGGAGTTCATCCAGCGTAAGTTCTGGTGGCCTACCATAAGAGAAGACGTTGCCACTTTCGTCAATGCCTGCCCCGTGTGCTGCCAGGGCAAATCTTCTCACCTCCGCCCTCAAGGACTCCTTCATCCTTTACCTGTTCCCCACAGACCCTGGTCCCATATCTCATTGGACTTTATTACTGGACTTCCTCCATCCCATGGCAATACTACTATCCTAGTCATAATCGACAGGTTTTCAAAGGCGGCCAGGTTCGTCCCTCTGACTAAGTTACCTTCTGCCAAGGAAACGGCTGAGTTGGTAATTAATCATGTGTTCCGAGTCTTCGGCATTCCTCAAGATGTGGTTTCTGACAGAGGTCCCCAGTTCGCCTCAAGGTTTTGGAAGGCCTTCTGCCAACTCATGGGGGCTTCTGCCAGTCTATCTTCAGGGTATCATCCGGAGTCCAACGGCCAAACAGAGAGGATGAATCAAGAGCTGGAAACCACCCTCCGATGTATGACTCGTGACAACCCGTCCACATGGTCATCCTTTATTGTTTGGGCCGAATACGCGCACAACACCTTGCGCTCCTCCTCCACTGGTATGTCCCCGCACGAGTGTCAGTTTGGCTATGCTCCTCCATTGTTCCCGGACCAGGAGGCAGAAGTCAGAGTGCCTTCAGCCTTGAGGTTCGTCAGACGCTGTCGGCTTATGTGGAGGAAGACCCGTCTTAATCTGATGCGTTCCTCACAGAGGTATCAACAACAAGCCAACAGACGTCGCCGTCCCGGGCCTACCCTGCGCCCCGGCCAGAGAGTCTGGCTTTCCACAAGAGACTTACCTCTACGGGTGGAGTCTCGCAAGCTGTCCCAAAATACATCGGTCCCTTCAAGGTTGCCAGGAGAGTTAACCCAGTTTCTTATCGCCTACACTTACCCAGATCCCTTAAGATTAATCCCACATTTCATGTGTCATTGTTAAAACCTGTTGTTTTTTCTCCCCTTGTCCCGGCAGACAGACCTCCCCTCCGCCTCGTGTCATTGGAGGCCAGCCGGCTTATACCGTCCACCGGATACTGGATTCCCGCCGGGTGCAGCGGTCCTGGCAGTATCTGGTGGACTGGGAAGGCTACGGTCCTGAGGAGCGCTCCTGGGTTCCTGCCAAAGACATCCTGGACCCTGACCTCATTCGTCAGTTCAGGGTCCTCCACCCTGAGAGAGCTGGTAGGAACGTCAGGAGCCGTTCCTAGGGGGGGGGATTCTGTCAGGATTTGGCCAGGGTTGTTCCGGGTTTTTGTCAGTAGATGTCCCCATTGTGCTTTTTGTCCCTGTGTTTTTCCCTTGATCCCCATTATTGTTTGCACCTGTGTCTCGTTTTCCCCTGATTGTATTTAAACCCTTTGTTTCCCTCAGTTCTGTGCTCTGTGTTTGTATGTTAGCACCCTGCCCTAGTGTTCTGTGTGCTCTTGTCGATTCCGGGTGACGTTCTTGTGGTATTCTGTTTTTTGTTTTTGTTTATTTTTGGTGAGTTTCTTTTGAGTTCTTTTGTGTTTTTCCTACCACCTTTTTGGATTTGCCATTTTTGTATTTTTGTATTTTTTCTTTATTAAATTCACC